>NC_072822.1:1872500-2172500 GCF_027744805.1 Dunckerocampus dactyliophorus
GCCCCAAAGTTTCCAAGGAAACAGCATCATGAGCACGACCGTTAAAATAAAAAAGTCGGGAGTCTGATGCCTTGCTCAAAGGCAGTGACTTCCTGTTTGCGGGGCGCGACGCCATCAGCCCCGAGCTTGGCATTCGAACTGTATTTTCATCTGCCTATGGGGCAGTTATGATTGAGCCCTGCCAATTCTGCCTAGCGACAGGTGACGCTGGGAGGATTTGATGCCTTGCTCTAGGGCACCTCTGCAGAGACTTCCTGTTCCTGTCAGCTGTTTGCCCAGGGCCGCGACCTCATCAGCTTGCCATTCCAAACGTACAGTATTTTCACTGGCCTATGGGGCAATTATGACGGTGCCCTGTAAACCCTGCCTAGCAACAAGGGGCAATACAAATGTGTGACAACAAATCAGAGGAATTAGCTCGCTACATTTATTATTTATTTGAATTATTTATTGATGTATTTATTTTCCCACAGCCTGCAAAGGTTTTGCTTGTGCCAGAAGATGTTTATATTTTTTCATGTGTGCTTTGTTGGAAGCTACGTCGTCCTACATTAGGAGCATCACATGACCAAATTGTTGCAGATTTCCTGTCAGAACGGCAGGATGTTCACACATGGTCCACGCCATCGCTAGCGCTACGCTAAATCAACATATGTTCTCTGACAGTAGATATTTTTCAGGCGGGGTTCCTCCTCACTGATCATCAGTCTGGGGGGGAGGGCGGGGGGTATAATATTAAACAGCACGCTTTAACAATGAATGGCAGAACACCTGCAGCACAGGCCACTACAAAGGGGCTTCCTCTGACAGCGTTTCCTCTCTCCCTCGGCCTCCCGCCTGACCCCGCACCATCTTGGAAAAAGATCTCATCGCTGCCGACCAGACAGCGCTCCCACGAGAGCGCTCAAAAAGCTCTCTTTGCGAGCAGGCAGAAATGGGAGGGCGGGGCGGCGGAGGAGTGCACGCTGCACCTGACCGTAAATCTTCCAAGAGCGTCTTCCCTTTGGTGAGAAATAACAAACAGTGGTCAAGGAGACGAGTGTGTGACCTCGCCTGCACGTCTGTATCACCGCAATAACGGAGGAACAAGTCAGCGTAATGCACTGGATGAGTCAATTCATTGTGTTGAATCGTGTGTGACTGATCGGTGATGAATCGTGCTTTGAAGCAGGGGTGTCCAAACCTTTTCCAGCGAGAAAAAGGAAAGGATAAAAGGACCACTTAAAGAAGTTATACATTTTTCAAGACAAAAGAAATGCATCTCAGTTTTGTAATTTAGCCGATTTGTTAGTATCAGCTTCCGTTTTTGCTCTTTTTTTCCATTTTTGCTGTTTTTGAAAAAAAGTTCCAAATATTTCAACCTTCTTTTTAAATAATCTTTGTAAAAAAAAAAATAGTGTAATATTCTGACTTTATTCCCCTAATATTTTGAGGTTATTATCATAATATTCTCACTTTTTCCGCAACCTGATTTTCCAAAAATGACAACTTAATTTTGTTTTGTTTGTCTCTCATAATATTCCGACTTTATGATTTATTCTTTTTGGTTTAAAACTGTATTTCAACTGGTAAAATTGAGACTTTTTTCTCATAAAGATATGACTTTTTTCTCTTAATATTTTGATTTTATTCTCATAAATTACAGCAGTTTTTTTTACAGTATTTTCCAACTATTTCAACTTTCTTCTTGTAATTATGACTTTATTCCCATAATATTTTGAACATTTTCCCCGACCAAGTTTTCCAAAAATTACGACTTTACTTTGTTAATTTTGTTTTCTTTCTTTCTCAGAATATTATGACTTAAAAAAAAGTATTTTTTCTTGAATATTTTACCTTTATGCTATTAAATGATATTATTTTCCCTCTTACTATTACAGTGTTATTCTCATAAAATTGGGACTTTTTTTTAGATTAAAAGTTTTTTCTCTTAATATTTTGACTTTATTCTTGTGAAATGACTGCTGATGTTTCCAATTTTGCCCTTGTTGGGTTGTTTTCATAGTTTTCTTGTTAAATTATATTTTTAGAATGTGCCGCACGTCCATAAAAAAATAGCCGCGGACCGCAGACGGCCTCCGAGCTGCGCTTTGGACACCCCGGCTTTATAGCAAAATGGAGCTCAGTACTAAAGGCGCTGCAGAATGGAGGAGAGGTTTACATGTTTATCGTTCAATCGGAATATGATCTGTTTTGGTGTTCGTTTTTTTTACGCATTGACTGTTTATTGTAAGGGAATAACAACTTTATCAAAGCGTATGTGTAATATTATTCCCAACATAGGCACATCTACCGTAAAGGCTTCAATTCATCCATTTTACAACATTTTCACTGATCTTTCAAGGCACACAGAATATTGTGTTGTACGGCTTTATAAACATGGAACCTACCAACACAAACATTAGACTCCACACAAAAAATAACAATTTATTTACAAATATAACACCGTCAACTATTTACAGTTTTCACATTTGGAACTGAACTATGTGTGTGCGTGCGTGTGTGTAAAATTCCCCTACAGTGAGTAACCTTCTGCACCTACACTCCTCCACGCTCTCTCACTTCCTCTTTCCTGTCTCGTGTGATTCCTCCATCCACGTGATCCCTGCCGAGCTCTTATCTTCTGCCACCCTGTGGCCGTTTTTATGACTTGAAATTGCTCTGAAGTGAAATGCGGTAGTGGAGAGTTGCGTCATCACCTCTTTTTGCCTCTCGCGCAAAAAACCCCCGTAAAAGACACATAAATACGTTGTTGGGGTGGAGTGTTTGGGTTTATAAAAAGGTATAACTACGTCTTTGGTGTTGAATGAGTTAACAGAGTTTGACTTGTATTTTTAAAATGTGGCCTGTACAGTCAGTGAAGTCTACAGTTTGACCCTGGAACAGATGATTTCCATTGTGCGCAACACAGTGTGTGGGTAAAAGAGCAACTGAAAGCATCTTCATGAGCAAGAAGATTTAATAAAAATGAATGGGGCAGAAGAAAAATAACTATTATGTGGATTTGGGACAAAGTGTAACTACGTTGTCTCCTCAAGTCAAAGCCCCCCCTGTTCAAACATCCATCTCCACCCCCGGGTAATAAAAACAAGCGCACCACAATGTAAGTAATGGTTATTCAAATGAAACTCTCCCCAGAAAATGCCGGCCGCCGACTGTGGCTCATCTCTAAGTACATGACGACACACCTTTGTTTGCGCACACCTGCACATGACAATGCGATGTGTGTGCGTGCGTGTGCGTGTGTGTGTGTGTGTGTGTGTGTGTGTGAGGATACGACAGCTCAAATAAATCCAACACATTGTTATATCCCTCCAAATAGCAGTCAATGTAGAATAATACTAACAACCCCGTAGCTCCGTTTAGAAAACAAGTGTTTATTTTTGCTTCCCCCCCCCCCCCACATAATTTTTAATGACACAATGTACTTCATTTAAAATGACTCAAAACCGAGCATGATCGTCTTTCTAAAAGGCGGAATTGGAGCTTATCACGTTATGCAGCTAATATGAACTATTCAATATGTGGCTCACACGTGTGAACTAATCAGACACCATTCATTCATGTTTTAATACAACACGCACTGTTTTTTAAGTAAACGATGCAATGACTCATCAAAGGCCTGATAGGACGTCCCTGTGGAATTTGAATAAAATGTCACGCCACTGACTCGTCCACCGGGATCTTTTCAAGGTGAACGCAGCGCCGCTGACCGCGCGTCCTTTCACTGCCAAATGACTGCGGCCGAGCCTTTTCCTGGCTCGCTGACTTTCGAGTGGGACGCGGGCCGCCGCCGCAAAATTACTTAGGTTTCTTTATTTGGGTAGCATTTACATCCACATCCTTTTTGCGTGGACGCGGGGGAGGGGCGCAGATCAGAGGTGAAACGTTTAGAGGTATTCAAATGATGGTCTGCACTGTGGACGGCCCTCGGAACCTTCTAAAATTACAATTAAACAAGAAAACTATAAAATATGATGTCACTTTAGTAGCATAAAGTCGATTGTGATGTGATCAACAGAACCGCAACTCCAAACGAGCACATCTCTAGTCCGAGTCCGGAACGACAATTCCTCATTGTCACTCGACTACTGGGAGATGCATTCGAGGACACTCCGAACATCACAAGAACGGCTTTATTAGTTGTATACAGTATGTGTGGTCTAAATAAACAGAAAGACAAAGAAAAACAATAAGGGGATATTCTTATCACTCACTTTGTAGCACTTAATGCGGAAGTACAATTTACTGCATTTAGTTATGCTCGGAAATCCCAGAAAATATACTCAAAACAGGCCTTAAATTACGTGGTGTCTCTGAATGCAACCCCTCATTGCTCATAATGACACGGTTAAAGTGTGATTCAGGTGTTCTCCTACTAGAAACTCGTGTTAGGTAAACAGATTTTTAGACGTGTGCTATCTTTTAGCTTGATTTTACATTTTCCGTTCATTTGGAGCTGTTAAAACATACGAATACATTATAATCCGGTCCTGTCTTTTATCTTTCATTCAATAAAAGACTGTAAAAATGGTCCTACTTCAGACATGGTTGCAAATGGTAATTAATCATGATTAGTTACAACCACTACTACTTTTTATACCGCTAATAGTTAATTTTTAAAGTTGTACAATTATGAGAAACAAACAAAAGAACAAATAAAGTTGTCATTTTTGGAAATTTTGGTTGTGGAAAAAAGTTATAATGTTACAACAATAAAGGGAAAATATTATGGGAATAAAGTCAGAATTACGAGAAGAAAATTTACAAGAAGAAAGTTGAAATTGTTGGAAACAGCAGAAATGGAAAAAATCAGCAGTAATTTTACAAAAATAAAGCCAAAATATTAAGAGAAAAAAGTTGTAATCTAACGAGAAAAAGTCATGATTTTATGAGAATAATGACATAATATGACGAAAAATAACATCATTTTAGTAGCATAAAGTTGTAACTTTTGGAAAATTAGGCTGCAGAAAAAGTTGTAATACGATAATACAGTCATAATATTATGGGAATAAAGGCATCATTACGAGAGGTTGAAATAGTTGGTAATTTAAAAAATAGCTGTAATATTAAGAGAATAAAATATTTTAAAAAGTTGTATTTACAGGGGGCGGCACAGTGGTCTAGTGGTTAGCATGTTGGCCACACCGTCACAGTCTGGAGATCGGGATCTCCCTTGATTCTCCCTTGGGCATTTCTGTGTGGAGTTTGCGTGTTCTCCCCGTGTGTGCGTGCGTTTTCTCAGAGTACTCCAGTTTCCTCCCACATTCCAAAAACATGCATGTTAGGTTAATTGGTTAATCATAGGTATGAATGTGAGTGTGAATGGTTGTTTGTCTATATGTGCCCTGCCATTGGCTGGCCACCAGTCCAGGGTGTACCCCGCCTGTCGCCCGAAGTCAGCTGGGATAGGCTCCAGCATGCCCCCGCGACCCTAATGAGAAGCGACATAGAAAAAGGATGGATGTATTTACAGCAAAAATGGAAAAAGAGCAGTAACTTTACAAGAATAAGGACAAAATACTGAGAGTAAAGTTATCATAGTGAGAGAAAAAAATAGCATAAAAACGTTAAATTAAAGGAAAAAAGTCGTAATATGAGAAACGAAACAAAGAAAAAGTTGCAAGGTTTGGAAAATTAAGTTGGGAAAAAGTTATAATATGACGATAAAGTCAAATGTGAGAACAAAGTCATAATATTACGAGGAACAAAATGTACTGGAAGTAAGTTGAAATATTTGCACAAATAAAATACAAAAAGCAAAAAAGTTGATACTAATATAAAAAGCATTGTCACTCATAACACCAAACTGAGATGCAAATATAAAAAAACAGCATATCTCCATGGGTTGGTTTTTTTTAAAAATTGCAAATGTAACGGATGCCAGCCTCTGAGGCTGTGCAAGTGTACGTTGGTAAACCTCACTCCCTCTGCCTTGAGACCTGCGCTGAACACGTGGTCGACAGTCCCGGCTTTCGGCCGTGTGGTCAGCGCTCTCGCCTCCCATTGCAAAGGTCCTGTTTTCGAGCCGCGAAGCAGGGCAGGTTACACAAAGGTGGCCTCCGCATCCTTTGATTTTGCAATGTGTGGCCCCTCCGTGGAAAAAGTTTATGTCACACATAAAATGGGGACTCTCGCTTGGCCGTTGCTGCCACCTTGTGGTTAAAATGGAAGGAGATCACATGTACATGAATGGAACAAGATTTTTTAAAATAAAACAAACGCAGAATATTTACCATGTAAAGCTGAACATAGATGTTTTAAAAAAATAGTTACTTATAAATATTACAAGAACCAGACTTTCTTCTAGTTTTCATTTGCTGCGTCAAACGTCATCATTTTATATGAAAAAGCCGCAGTAGTAAATCCGCATCATGTCCACCACAGAAGACAGAAGACAATGTGTTGTTTTCAGCGTCTTAAAAACAACTGTATGCTACCTCACACTAGGGATTAAATACTTGTGCTTACCAAAAAAACACCCACTTCCTACCTTTCAAAACACAATAACTGGATACGTTTACCAACTTGTGCCCACAAAACATGCTGGTCAATATGGCAGCCATTTTGGGAAGACATCTTCTATTCAGAATAGAATAATAAACTAAACTAAGCCTGTGATGTTAAGAATGGTCATGGTTGTATCAACAGTGAGGTGAGGTGGGGTTGGCATTGGACAATCAAAGTCGTTTATCTGTTTTACGTAGTGTTTTAAGTAGCGTAAAACAACTTCTTGTTGACAAATGAGTCCTATTTGAACTAGTTTGAACGTGTCAGCCACAAAGTTACAGTACCGCAAAATCACACGCCCAGGAAACAACACACAAGGACCAACAGGGCACAGTAGCCAATCCGCTTACGAGGAAGGCGGGACTTCCTGTGAGAAACGACCAATGAGGGACGTAAACAGGGAGCTCAACTTTAAATATGTCAGCAAAACAGCACGGAGGGAGGGGGGAGTGAACTTGACGACTGCAGTCATATTTAAGACTAACATTATAATAATTCCATCTGTATCGCCTTGTGTGCACTTTCGCTCCAACCGAGAGGTAAGCTGTTTCCTGACGCTTCACTGCCAACATCATTTAACCGCGTAGCGCGCTCATAGCTGTCAAAACTTTTTTTGGGGGGGGAGGACATGGACCCTACCAGAATCCGAACCATCCAGGCCAGATAGCATGCTAGGCTACAAGTGTCATGGTGGCTAACGTTAGCTTAGCCGCTAGCATAGCCGTTGGCTCGCTACGAACCTTGACAGGGGGAGACGAGAAGGGCGGGAAGCCACAGCAGTGACCCGAAATAGGTTATTTGTGGAGATGCAACAACACAGTCGAGCCATTAAACATCGCTGCGGCTGAGCGGGTTGAACTGTAGCGAAGCTCCGTGTCCTCACTTTGATCCAAAGTGACGTTATGCGAGTTGTTGCCGTGATGGCCACCATTTTTTGGGGGGATCCATGATCCAATCAGAGCTCGCTTTTAGTTGGCTTTAACGCTCCGGAAGTAAGATAACGGTGCTGCAAAATAACATGCATTAAATATTGTTTTTTTATGCTATATTGTAACCAGGAAGCTATGTGGATAGCATTGGTGGTTGTGTCATTACTGCTTTTTACTAAACCCCATAGATACCAATAGGATAAGTGCATACTCGCTTTTTAAAATGGGGCTAGGCTAGCATATGTAGGCTGTTGATGTATTTTATTCTATTGTACAGCATTGTTATATTTCCAAATGATAAAAGATGTGAGCTCACAGCATTAAAAATTATACAGGCCACAATATTATGAAACTCTTTTAACTTCACGGGTGAGCTGGAGTCTATCCCAGACAGTCATTCACACGCACATTCACACCTGTGGACAAAGTTAACAGCTCGCATAACGTGTGTTTTGGGGGATTGGGGAATGAGCGCCATTGACATCCCACCCATTTCTTCCCACAAAGGTGTCTGCCGCCAACCTCCCAGCATTCAGTAGATGTCCACCCCTTCGGACACCACAGGTGGAATGTCTCATCCTGGCCCTTCCCCGGGTGCGGGCCTTTCGCCGGGCCCCATCCTTGGCCCCAGCCCTGGACCGGACCCGTCGCCCGGCTCCGTTCACAGTATGATGGGACCCAGCCCTGGGCCCGGAACGCCCAATGCTGGCCACGGCATGCAGGGACAGGCACAGGGCGACTTCTCTCAAGATGTTATGTTTTCTATGCACAAGGTAAACAATATAATACAAATCCAAAACAAAAAATTGTCTGCATAACTTTAATGACACATAATGAAGTGGAAAGAACTGTATTTTTTTACATTCTTAACTGCTACACAAGTGTAAGAATAAGTTAACCTCTTGTAGTACAAATTGAAAACCATAAACGGTGTACTTACTTTGATGATGATGTGGTTTTAGCAGCATTACGCTGAGGACTGAAACCGCTCTCCTGTGTTGCCATAAGTTGCATTTCTTGGTTCAATGGTTATCACACTTTCCTTCTTTTACCATATCTGGTACCCTTTTGTGGTAGCGTTATGTTTGGCCCAAAAGTTGAAAAGTGTTTTTAGCAAGTCTTTCTGTGAACACGTCGTTTTGTGTGTCTGTCGCTTTAATGCTAATGAGCTGTTATTGCATTATTGTGCATTTGATGCACCGTATACCACACAACAACATAACATTAAGGATTGGGACAGGAGGACACAACCATTAGCAACACTAGCATAGCTATGTTCGCTACAGTGCTAACATTACACTCACATTGTAGAAGCAACTTTGTGCAAGGTTAGCCTATTCACTGAAAACCCCCACAACATGATCAAAGTTACAGATCACATGTCTGTAGCTGACTGATGGCTGGTTGGTAGAGCGTTTAGATTTTAAGATGTGTAGTGAAGCCTACCTCTTTGCAAGTTCTGGGAAGTGAAATATAACGTTGATGTTTTGTTTTTCAGCCAATGGAGGGAATGAGCGACAAGGCCATGGCAGACGTGATGCACTTTGGGGGCATGAAAGGGGTGGGCATGAGGTCCCTCCACAGTGGCATGGGCCCCCCTCAGAGTCCCATGGACCAGCATAGTCAGGGTACATTTAACCCTTTTTTTATGAAAACTAAATGCTGTTGGTGCGCTTGAAGGCAAATTGTGGTATCGGTCCTTGCTTTAGGGTACATGTCCCCCCATCCATCGCCCATGGGCGTGCACGAGCATGCGTCTAGCCCTATGTCTGGGGGCGGAGGACCCACGCCGCCCCACATGCCTCCCTCCCAGCAGAGCCCCATGATGCCCATGGATCCCCAAGGGGGCGGCGGCCTTCCCAGCATGTCCGGCATGGGCCAGCACGGCAGAGGACCGTCCACGTTCAGTCCGGCCCAGCTGCAGCAGCTCAGAGCTCAAATACTGGCCTACAAGATCCTGAGCCGGGGGCAGCCACTGCCTGAAAACCTTCAGTTGGCTGTTCAAGGCAAGAGGAGCCTACCCCCGATGCAGCCGCCGCCGCAGCAACAACAGGGCCCGAGTGGAAGTCCTTACAGCAGGTCTCAAGGTATGAAGATACTTCATAGGATTTCTTATGGCAGTAAAGCGTCAAGTTTGGCGGCCAACATGTAATGTTATTCTCAGTTATATGAGCACTCTAATTGACAACTTGCCGTACAGAGTTATTCAATTATGAACTTGTACATTTGTATTCTGGTTTAAAGGCATGCCTATGGCATCTTTGGGTGGAGCCCAGTCAAGCCCCTGTCCCACTCCAGGCCTGCAAGGTCACAATCAAAGCACAGGACCCAAACCTTGGCCCGACGGTAAGTATTTTAAATGCAGAAATGAACGAATGAATTAATAAATTATTGTTGTTTTCTGGTTGAATACGGCCTAGTAGTAAAAAAAAATACATATTTAAGAAAATTATACTTATTCTTGGACGAAACCAAGTATTTGCAAGCATAGAAATGGCTAAATGAAGTATCTAAATGGACTAAAATACAAATACAAGGCAGAAGAAGCATTCTAATTGTGCATGTATTATTCCACATTGGCCACCAGGTGTCAGTTATTGTTCGGTGAGAGAAGCACTAGACGTGATCGCCAGAACAGGCATTTATTGCAGGTGAAAATGATCTCACAACAGACACAATAATAATTATTGCAGGCTCTTTTTACCTTTGGCTGTTGAGAGGTGTGGGCAGGGGTGTGCGTTTGTGATGCGTTTGTGATGCGCTTAACAGAGATGCTGAACTTCAGAAAGTGTTTTGTGTGATTGATTTATTGCTAAGACCAGGGTGGCAAACTGAGGATATGAAAGTATGATGGCAAAATATGGTATATAATAGCGTGTCAAAAAAGTGGTCAACAAAAATATGGCTTCCAAGCCTTTCCTCTCTCCTCCTCCCGGGGACAAGTGTGCGGCCTTTAGAATTCTGCTCACACCCACCAATGACCACGTGACCACACCCTCCACACCTCTGCGGACAGCGACGTAAACCTGTCTCCTACAATAAAACCCAAACCTCTGGCGTCGCTTCATATCCTCCACACATCTGTCCGCCCGCCATTAAGGCCCCCTGAGGAACACATTTACTGTGACACACATGAGCAGCAGTTTTATTTAAGTCTTAAATAGCTTATTTGCTCTTACTACGTCTACTGTATTGGATAATACGAGTGTAAAGCCATTTAAAGCCGCCATTACAATGCATTGATGAGACAATAGCCACTGCATGAAGTACACTGTCCAGAAAAAACACAACAAGAAACCGCTTACGTGTGAGTTTGTTATCTTATTTATGTTTAATCTGTATTATTTACTATATTGGGAAATACAAATGTAAAGGTGACTATAGGGGGTTATTTCATGTCTAGAGGGCTCCGATGATGTTAAGAATCAAATTTAGAAGATCGTAAACAGGTTTTCTGTTGTCATAACTACAAGAACATTCCATTTATTAACATTGAATCATACATCGCAGAAATTCACTTATCACAGTCGGGTCTGGAACCAAGTAACAGCGGTAAACGAGGGACGACTGTAGAGTGCAGTGAACTAGAGCGCCCACTTTCATGCCGCACATTATAAAGGCAGGAGGAGAGTCTGAAGATGATGGAACGATCGCGATACAGGATGCGTCGTCTTGCATCACGCTCCTATGTGAAAGGACACTTAAGTGAAATATTTGAAAGCTGGGACGGACAGAAAGATGATGCTGTCAGAGAATGAGTTGTTTTTTTGTACTTCAAGGAGAAGTGATGTCGGCCGTGTGTATTTTTCCTCAAAGTCCGAAAAAGTTGTTGAAGCTGATTGCAAAGCTTGTCATGCACAAGTTTCCCTTGGTGGCACTGGACCAGCGAAGTTGAATATGACCAAACTCATGCGCATTTGAAGCAGCCTTACACGGGGAACTCCCACGGGACAAGAAGAAGTTATTAGCTACAGTGGTTTGAAAAATTGTTTGCCTCCTTCCTGATTTCATTTTTTTTTGTTTGTCACACTTAAATGTTTCATCAAACATCCATCCAGCCATCCATTTTCTATGCCGCTTATTCTCATTAGGGTCGCGGAGGTATGCTGGAGGCTATCCCAGCTGGTATACCCTGGACTGGTCGCCAGCCAATCACACGGCACATATGGACAACCAATCATTCACACTCACATTCATACCTGCCAATTCACCTAACATGCATGTTTTTGGAATGGAGGGAGAACATTCAAACTCCACACAGACATGCATGTAAATATTAGTGACAACACAACTGAACAAAAATTCAGTTTTTAAATGAAACTTTTTAAGATTAAGGGAGAAAAAAAATCCAAACCTACATTGCCCTGTGTGGCAAAAGTGATTGCCAGAAAACATGTTGATGATCCCCAAGACCTTTGGGAAAATACTCTGTGGTCTGACGAGACAAAAGTTAGAGTTTTTGGAAGGTGTGTGTCCCTTTACATCTGGCGTAAAAGTATTGCCGCAGAAAAAGATCATAGCAACAGTAAAATAGGGTGGTGGTAGTGTGATGGTCTGGGGCTGTTTTGCTGCTTCAGGACCTGGAAGACTTGCTGTGATAAATGGAAGCATGAATTGTGCTGAAGGAGAATGTCCGGCCATCTGTTTGTGACCTCGAGCTGAAAGCAACTTGGGTTCTGCAGCAGGACAATGGTCCAAAACACACCAGCAAGTCCACCTCTGAATGGCTGAAGACTTTGGAGTGGCCTAGTCCAAGTCCTGACCTGAATCCTATTGAGATGCTGTGGCATGATCTTAAAAAGGAAAAGCCTCCAATGTGGTTGAATGACAACAATTCTGCAAAATTCCTCCACAGTGCTGGAAGAGACTCATTGCAAGTTATGGCAAACGCTTGATTGCAGTTGTTGCGGCTAAGGGGGGCCCAACCACTTAATTAGCTTTAGGGGGCAATCACTTTTTCACACAGGGACATGTGGGTTTGGATTTTTTTTCTCCCTTAATAAAAATTTCATTTAAAAACAGCATTTTGTGTTCAGTTGAGTTGACTAAAACTAAACAAACTAAACTGTTTGATATGAAACAGGCCGCACGGTGGTCTAGTGGTTAGCACGGGATCGGGAAGATCTGGGTTCGATTCTCCCCTGGGGCAATTATGTGTGGAGTTTGCATGTTCTTCCCGTGTGTGTGTGGGTTTTCTGCGAGTACTCCGGTTTCCTCCCACATTCCAAAAACATGCATGTTAGGTTAATTGGTGACTCTAAATTGTCCATAGGTATGAATGTGAGTGTGAATGGTTGTTTGTCTATATGTGCCCTGTGATTGGCTGGCGACTAGTCCAGGGTGTACCCTGCCTCTCGCCCGAAGTCAGCTGAGATAGGCTCCAGCATGCCCCTGCGACCCTAAACAGGAGAAGTGGCATAGAAGATGGATGGATGATCTGAAACATTTAAGTTTAACAAACATGCAAAAAAAAAAATCAGGAAGGGGGCAAACACTTTTCCACACCATCGTGTAACACAAAAAGCTGATCAGCCCCTGTTGGTCATGAGTAAAGTCGGATAAAACTATACGTCACATGCTTAAAGAATTAAATGGGACTGTTTTTCTCATACGTACTGTTGCTATTGATTATTTTCTGTTTGAGTCATATAATTCGGCTTGATAATGGTATCAGCAAATATTCAAGGGGGCAGTATCGGGTCGGATCTGAATCTGGTATCTGGAGACCCCTGGTTTCAGCATCTTTATTGTATAAAACCTGCGTCCTTGGTGGGCAAAGTTTACATGCTCCTGTACTACATACTGTTGCAAGTGTCCACGCATCTTTTGAACACTTTGCCGTTTTCCCGCTGTGACTGATGTTACTGATGGAAATACAGTACATACATATTTGAAAAGATATTGTAGTCCACACCTTTTTAAAATGAAAATGATGTAACGCCACTGCAAGTTTTGCAAACCATAGCTGATTTTTTTTTAAGTAATCTTTTTATTTTTTTCACAGAGAATCATATTTGATTTAATCCACCCCTCGGGTTATGGTCATACTTCCACACATACATACTGTATATACATATATCAAGGATGTGTTTTCAGGCTGTGTGGCACACATACCGTGCAACCTGTGTTTCAACTTGAAATGAAATGCAGTTACTCCTGCAATCGCATATTGACATTGCATCACACTAAAGCTTCTGCTTCTCCAGGCCAGGGTGGTGAGACTCCAGCCAGTGCCTCCAAGCACCTCGCCCCATCTGCCAGCGGTCGGCCGTCCCCTGCACCTCCACCTGCCCCCGCCATGCCGACCATGCCCCTGCCAGGCGGCTCGTTGACCCCTCAGCCGGCGGGCCAGCAGGTGTCCCCCATGCTGCAGATGCAGCAGAAGCAGAACCGCGTCACGCCCATCCAGAAGCCCCAGGGCCTGGACCCGGTGGGCATCCTGCAGGAGAGAGAGTACAGGTATTTTAAATGACAAGGCAAAAGATTGAGCATGCCATTTTTAGCCACTGAATCTCTAAATGAATTAGTGTGACTATCCACTGCCATTAGGCTGCAGGCTCGGATTGCACATCGCATCCAAGAGCTGGAGAGTCTGCCGGGCTCCCTGCCGCCCGACCTGAGGACCAAAGCCACGGTGGAGCTCAAGGCACTCCGTCTCCTCAACTTCCAGCGGCAGGTAAACAACATTTTGTTCCCTCTCATGTTAATTTTTTTTAATATATGTAAAATGAAATTGACCATGTGAGATGTCATCCATCCTCTTCCAGCTCAGGCAGGACGTTGTGGCGTGCATGAGGCGGGACACCACCCTGGAGACAGCCCTGAACTCCAAGGCCTACCGACGCAGCAAGCGCCAAACGCTGAGGGAGGCGCGCATGACGGAGAAGTTGGAGAAGCAGCAGAAGCTGGAGCAGGAGAAGAAACGCCGGCAGAAGCACCAGGTTGACATGTTTCCAATTAACACCACTGTGCACTTGTCTCTGTCTGCGCCAACTGAATGTTTGTGGTGGGTTTTTTTTGTTGTTTTTTTTTCCAGGAATATCTCAACAGTATTCTTCAGCATGCTAAAGACTTCAAGGAGTACCACCGCTCTGTGTCCGGAAAAATCCAGAAGCTCACTCGAGCCATTGCAACCTGGCACACCAACACGGAGAGGGAGCAGAAGAAAGAGACTGAAAGGATCGAGAAGGAGAGAATGAGGAGGCTTATGGTAACAACCTCTCCACCAAATATGTAATACAACTCATTCACCTTACTTCAATGGTGTCCAAACTCCCCTACACCAGGGTATATCACACTTTTATCACAGCCTGTGAGCTACTTTTAAAATGACCAAGTCCTAAAGATCTACCTCCTACTATACATATAGAAAATACATATATTTACTATACTTAAAAAAAAAAAAAAAAAAAAAACTCTTGACATAATTCCTCAATAGTTGGGTACATAACCTGAGTACTGGTATATGTCAGTGAAAAATCTCTGTAATGTTCATTAGCAGACACAGTTCATGTATTACATCCAGTTAGCATTTGCTATCAAACATTACCCATATTCAAGAATTGAAAAGGATGATGCAAAAGACAATGCGGCCGAAATCAAGGCATCATATTGAAAAGGCTTCAGCAATGGGCACATTTTCCATTTCATCATGAAATAATAGTTTAAGAAGCAGACGTGTGGAAAACGTAGATTTCTGTAGTCATGACGCCAAGCAAAGCCATCAAACAATACACTGTTTTTTTTTCTACATAACTAGCCCTTACAAGTGAACAGGTAACTTTTGCTATAGATATAAGCATCTTACCACTGAGTTAGTTTATCCGTAATCAGAATAATAAAGATAAAACGCCGTGGTGGAGCAGGAGCTTAATGTCAGCTGACTGGTGTCCATATGACACCTACAAAGTGACGTTTACGCGATTGACCCAAACTACCATGGCGATCTACCGGTACGCGGCGATCGAAGTAATTGGCACCGCTGCCCTACACCAGTTTTAACAGAAAACTGCACTTTTTGAACTTTTGCCCATCATCCACAATCCTTATGTGAGACATGAACACACGTCTTTCTCTTTGCTGTGCGCTCGAAATATTGGAAAAAGTACCACATGAGGCAGCTAATAAGGCAATGTAACAGGATTCACCTATTCTGCCTATAAAGCCTTCTATTAAAACACCTCCAAAAACCTCCAACAACATTTTCAGCTTTGTAGTACCAGGCACTTTTGTCATAACATGTAATATTTACAGTATTTTGGGCATTTCAAGCATTTTAAGCCGACTGATACTTCCTTCCTGGGTGCATTGATTTCACAGAGCACATAGCAAAGAACGCTACTTCCGTCAACAGCAGCATAGAGGGCGCGTTTGCTACCACTAATCATGGCAGACTTTGTGGGAGCCGCCGCTGACGACTACTTTTTAGTTTTACTCCTCAGAGGCAGAGTAACGTCGCTGTGGCAGATGCAGCTATAGTGAAACACTAAGCCATTTTCATAGCGTTAGCTTGTAGCACTTGTGCTAAATGTTTCATGGGTAAAATAAGACCATTATAAAACACTTAAAATATCTGCTCTCACTTGGATGACTGTGTCTTCCAGCACAAGACTCGTGCTCCTCTTTGAGCTGATCCTCAATTAAAAAAAAATATGCTGCGCGCTAACAAGCATCTCGCTGAGTCTTACTAGCGATGTCGTCGGGTCTCAGTTGAGAGTCAGTATCCACTGCTCCAGTCTGTACGGATGTTTAGTCTGAGTGTGTGGAATCTCAAAGCTGACCAACTTTTCAGCTCATTGCCACAACCTTGGAATATACACATTAGCGACATGATTTCTAACATGGCATTAGCTTTTGCAAGCTCAAAGGCGATGGATGCAACAGCAGCATCTCCAGTAGCTAACGTTACCTCTCGGTAGTGGCCTGAGGTGTTGTAAGTGGCACTGTGTCACTACGCCAAAAAAGTAGTTCTTTGGTTTCAGCTCCTACAATAACAATGTCGCTGTAGCTTGGTTCATATGCAGGTCACGTTATCACGTTATGAAAATGGAACATTGTTTTTTTTTTTTTATAGTCGAAATAGATGAATCCTATTCATGCATTCTCTATTATAACACACAGAAAAGGGAAAGACGAGTGTGTTCATGTCTCACTTAAGGAATGCGGATGATGTACAGTTTTGCTACTAATGAACCAGATCTTCCTCATCACCAGCTCTGAAACCCTAAACCAAGTCGTAAATCCATTAAATTCTGGCCTTGCATTGTCATCAAGCTGCACGTAATATTCTAAGCCTTTCCTGCAGCTCATGTGCCTTCTGTCGAAATCCCCCAAACCCAGGCCGAGGACGAGGAGGGCTACCGTAAACTCATTGACCAAAAGAAGGACAAGCGCCTGGCGTACTTGCTGCAGCAGACGGACGAGTACGTGGCCAACCTCACCTCCCTTGTGTATGAACACAAAGCCGCGCAGGCCGCCAAGGAGAAGAAGAGGAGGAAGAAGAAGAAGAAGGTGGGATGCACGCCGGCTTTATCATTGTTCCCCCATAAGGAAGGAATCATTCCTCAAGACATGAAAACATTGTGATCATAGTCTGCTGTGGTTGCTCATGATGTGTTTTATATATATATAGAGGGTGGATGGAGAAGGCGGTGAAGGCACCAGTGTGATTGGACCTGATGGAGAAGTAAGTCACTTGGCCACACACAAGCGAAAAACCGCCAGGGCCTCTAATTAACACTGGCTTTAACTGTGGCTGTAGGCAACCTCCTGATGTCATCTTTTTAAAACTTTTTTTTTTAATTATCTCCACAAGATGGAAGTGGCTGCATGTGAAATATCATGAGGGATCAGCACCCAGCTCCCTTGTCTACCTCTGCGTTCGCTTTAAAATGTCGGCTGCGTTACTCAGCTTTTGGTGTGAAAGTCATGCGTGTTACACTTGCCCGCTGTTGTTTACAATAAAGTCGTCAGCGCTGTTCATGCTGGCTGAGCAGTTTGCGCCTTCCCGCTATTACAACATTGGTTCTATTTCTGCTGTGTTGTGCAATATACGTTAACTTGTTGATAAATGCCATTTGGCCAAAGAAAGCTATGTTTTCCTTTCTACTTTCTCACACACTCCAAATCGTTGAAGTAAAAAAATTACTGATGTAATGATTTTTCACATTCCAAGTGAATACTAGCCTGTTGTGTTTTGGAGTATTTAGGGTAGTAAATGTAATTGTTGATGTAGTGTGTGTGTGTGTGTGCGTGTGACACTACCAACCAAGCAAACTAAGCTGTTAGTGTTTCGTTTGGCCTGCAGTGACTTTGTCTTTCTCCTTGAGCAATTTTACTTAGCTTTTTTATGTGGGAGTGACTGTTTATTTTTAGCGTTGTATGATAACAGGTTTATTATCGGGATTTATTCTTTGTAATACAGAGTACGCGAGGATAAAGAAATGACTGTGTCTTCATCCAAATAGTTGGCCGGACTGCAGTGTTGGCCATTGTCCATGTAATTGTTGTCATTGCACCGAGGCACATTTTTTTATGATCAAACTTCTGCCTCCGGCTGTGGATTGTTGTCTCCGTTTTTATTGGTTGCAGCCGTGAAAGCGGCAAAAGATCGATAGACACTTATGTGCAGAATTCATCTAAATTAGCGCCTGATATTGGGGAAAGGGAGGCAACATAATAACCGATTGATTTTGGTGAAATAAATACATGGCATGGGCTGCTCAGAGGGCAATCTAAAGGTACAAATATATAACAGAGGAGACAGCACACATGCAAGGTGTCCTTCACAAAAAATGTTCTCTTCGCGCAAAAGATGAGTTTGCCTCAAGTGGAGCAATGCGCTCGGTTGTCTTATGCAATCTCTTTCTCCTTGTGGTGCGTTTGCAGCCCATGGATGAGAGCAGCCAGATGAGTGAGCTGCCCGTCAAAGTCATTCAGACGGAGACGGGGAAAGTTTTACAGGGAACAGATGCTCCCAAGTCCAGCCAGCTGGAGGCGTGGCTTGAGATGAACCCCGGGTGAGGAGGCAACATATGGTGCTTAAAAAAATAAAAAGACGAAAACGTAGACGTTAAATGATTGTTTCTTTTCCTGGATGCAGGTATGAAGTGGCGCCTCGGTCGGACAGCGAGGAGAGCGGCTCTGAATTTGAGGAGGAGGTATCCCAACATTGATGTACTTTGGCCCAAATGTCCAGCAATTTTGAAGCCCTTATATTTTGGGAGAAAAATACTCACAGTGAAATCTGACTATAGTCCACTAGGGGGCTGTAGCTGTCCACACTTCACTACTCTCATCAGTGCTGAGTCTTATCAAATAAAAAAACTTGTGTGTCCTCAAACCTTTTTATTGTATTTCATAAGGAGGAAGAAGAGGGGGCCAAGGCAGAAAGCGAGGAGAAGACCATAATCGATCCCAATGAGGAGGGAGGATGTACGACGGCGGCCAAGCACATTATTGAGTACTGTATTGCTTCCCTTCAGTCTCTTTATCACACTGAAGCACATGTAAAACTGGATACAGTATCTGGCAAAAGGGAGTACAAGCCGTAGATTTCAGCAAACTTTCAAGGGACAGCACTATAAGAAGTAATCTTAGACATGCCCGAAAGTAGTCAATATACAGCTTGGAAAAGAGTATAGCTTTACACACAGTGTTATAGTCTAAACAGCTGGCAACACAATTGAGTAGCAAGATGCCTGTCTGTGCCTGTCTTGCCTCCAGTCAACCAAAAGTGACCTTAGGAGTGTTACTTCATGTCTACAGGGCTATAGTAATAGTTAAAAGCCGTATTAAGAAAGTCATAAACAGGTTTTCTACACTCTAACTATGAACATATTCTGTTTATTAACATTGAATCCTACATAGCAGAAATTCATTTAACGCGGTCAAGTCTGGACCCTATTAAAGGGATAGTTGGGATTTTTTTTTACATGAGGTTGTATGATATCCCATCAGCAGTGTACTATATCAACAGTGACTTACCCCCCAATTGGTCCCGCGGGTCCAGTTGTGGTCGGATTTCCGCGACAAGGAACGTAGTTCCGCTTAATTGCTGGGTCATGTAAGTAAAGAGTTTGGCTTCTCTAAACGATATGCACTCAAAAGACTTGCATCATAAAAATGCCTCCTCGAAAAAATCAGACCTCACAAATCACTCTGCGTTATTTTTGTCTCCCGCCATGTCCCTGCGCACTGTCGCTTTTCCATTCGTAGCTGCCGCCACACTCCTGATGGGGATGTCATACAACTTAATGTCAAAAAGTCCTAACGATCCCTTTAACCGCAATAACGAGTGACGACTGTGTTGTAGATCTATACTGCTGTACAAGCTGTACACTGACTACTCTAAAGTATATCCAGGTTTCATTTCAATTGATGTACTGTAATAAAAATCCCACTGCCTTCAGGTCAGCCAAGCAGGATGTGGATGACGAGTACAGCGTCCCGACAGGCCAGACCAGCTCCCAGTCTTATTACGGTGTAGCCCATGCCGTCATTGAGAGGGTGGAGAAGCAGTCGTCTCTTCTGATCAACGGCACGCTCAAACAGTACCAGGTACGCTCTCATAGTGGGCAGTGCATGCTTTCTATGCCAGCCTGCATCCCAGCGTCCATCCAGTTTGCATAACTCATTTTAACTCATCGATTTAATCTTTGATGAACCTCCCCTTAGTTCCCCTGAATGCACACACCCAGGGGATCATCACTAAAGTTTTATGTAATCCAATCTAATGAGCGCTGTTGTGGCCTGGCACAGCAGCAGGGAGCAACACGTACAACCTTTGCGTCGCATCACGTCACTGTGCACAACAATCATATTTCCCCGTGGCAATAGTTAATGATAATAACACCTTCCTAGCACTCGTCACATGTGTTCCTTTGATTAAAAAAAAAAAAAAAACAACAAAACAAAACAAAACACAAAAGCAACACAGCTCAGCCCCCTGTGGCATGTGGGGTGGCTCCAATCCTATTCGTGACTATAACTCCAGCATCACCCTCATCACGAGTGCGCAATTTGCAGCTGACAGTGCTTGCTTGCAATTCCAAGTAACAAGTCATTTTCCATAAAACCACTGCACCAAAGCTCGTCTTGTCATATGACCAAAATAGAGATGCTCAATTTTGCTCAATATCCCGATATTATCCAGCCCTTTGTTTGCGATACCGATATACAATAGACAGGGGTCACCAACACAGTGCCCGTGGGCACCAGGTAGCCCCCTAGGACCACATGAGGTGCCCGCAAGCCTGCTTTTCATTCAGGTTTTCAGTTAATAATGTGAGAACACTAGAAAGAAAAGTATTGTGAAACATAAAATGTGAGTTGTGGATACCAGCATTTTGTGAATGTTTTGGTAAAACATGCATATTTGCTTTGTTTGGGTTGAAATAAGGTATGAAAATCATTTCTACAAAAATGAGTAGTTCGTGGCCATTTTCATTTTCTAAAAGTAGCTCTCACAAGAAAAAACGTTGGTGACCCCTGCAGTAGACTAATGTCAGACGGCAAGGTAACGCTACATATTGGAGCTGCTGCCACTCCTGCTGTGTTTTTCTTTTTGAGTTTGAAAAAGTTCACGCTACACATTCCTTTTTGTGTTGCCATGTGAAATCAATGTGCCCGGGAAGGAAGTTCCACTAATGCTTAAAAATGACCAAAATAGGGAAAAATAGTGTAAGTATTACATGGTATGAATGTACCTGTTACTACATGCTCACAGCATGGATATAAAACCATAAAACCTTGATGTGGATGTTTTAATAGTGGGCTTTGTAGGCGGAGTAAGTGTGTCGCATTACGTGCATTAATTAGCTGCCTCTTAGTAGCTGTTTTTTTGATATCTTTTAAAATGCACAGAAACGAGAAAGACGTGAGTTCACGTCTCATATAAGGATTGCGGATGATGGGCAAAATTCCAAAAAAGTGCAGTTTTCCTTATTATTAAAGCCCCATAATTTGGATTGGCCTGGAAATTTCTCACGCGGTTCTACAAAACACCCACTGTAACTTGAGGGTCACCACCAAGTTTGGTGCACATGTAGGGAACATTTATGGAACTGACAAGCACACAAATGTAAAATTTGCAAGATTTGTTGAAAAACATGTCAATGTCGTATGCTTGAATGTCTTGACCATAACCCATAGGGGGCGCCACCAATGTCCTTCACAGTCATTTAAAAAAAATGAGGAAATCATTGATACTTTGCAGTAAGAAGTGATGAAAAAAGTGCAAGATATCATTTTTTTTTTTCAAACTGATATGGTACCGATAACATTTGTTATATCTACTTTTCAAATTTAGATTTAACTGTAGGATTTGACCAACTGTACCTGTTGATGTGTCCTAATGAAATACCACGACATTACTGCTACCACATCACTACTATCAGGAGAACCAGAGTATAGAAGGGAGGAAGCCGCCTGGCGTGGCCCTGCAAGGTGCACTGTACTCAGGCACGCGGTCCGAGCAGCAGGTGTGACGCGACCAAGGTGTCTGGTAAACCTTTTGCACTTTTCAAATGCTGCGGCGCTGGCGTTTCAGGTGGCAGGTAAGGTTTTTTATGTGTTCGATGGGTCCTCATTGGAACATTTTTTAAAAATGATTGGTTATCTGAGCTATTTTTAATGTTAGCGGATTTATTGGTATGACGTCATAATTCCCTCATATCGGCCTGATTAATTATTGTGCACCCCTACAAAAAAAGTCAAGAGCTTAGACACTCTAGGTTGATCCTTAAGCAAGGCTGCACACACAGGGGACTCCTTGAAATGTCAGAGTGTAAAGTTGTGGGAAATAGTGTCAAATATCACCATCCGGTGGGACTCAGGAGGATGGCGTGAGTACTGACTGACAGCTGCTTCTTTGCTTGCCAGTGTGTGATGTAGTCATATAACCATTACTGTAGCGAAGTAGGGTGTGATGGTTGGTGTTTGAGCTCGAAATGGACCTTGCAGGAGAGAGGCTGTTCCCATTTTTATTTAATTCGGCTGTGATTTATGTCGTGCCAGACTCTCACTTAGATACGTAGGGAGCTCCTGGGGGAAATAGATGTTTTCAACCTTACAGTAATTGGATGGGAAGTACACGGTGCAACTCTTCAGATGTGTGACAAAAAGAAAAAAGCTACACCCTCGTATCGATTCATCACCAGGTTTTCTTAATTTTAACCCTTATTTTTTGATGTATTAATTCGGGCTGTCAAGCGTTGAGCGACATGTACAGTACTTTGTAATTGGTAGCCGGTCGTGCTGTGAGCTGACATTGTGCTCTGGCCTTTACCGTTCCTCCCACTCTCTGCTCATTGTCTCCGAGGGGCCCGCAAACTGCATTGCACCCTTCATTACATGATCGCCTGTGGGTTACTTTCAACATGAAATGCCAAAGTGGATAAGAGAAGGTTTTTTTTTTTTTTTTTTTTTTTTTTTTTTTTTTTTTTTTGTGGCTACAATCAACTTTGGACATCTTTCAGATAAGATGCATCCACAGAGGCTGTGATGACACACTGACGCTACCTTTCATTATTTCCTGTTGTAGTCATTTGTTGTTGCATTGTAAAATATGCTTAGCCACATTATTTATTCATTCATGCATGCCCGTCACCTGGGAGGAGAAGAGATTTGCTTGAATTTGCGATTCAGATTACCTCTCCTTTGGAACGCTGCTGGAAATATTTTGTTGCTTTCACACGCTTGACACATGCTCAGCACGGCCTCCTGGAAACAACACAGTGATGCTTAGCTTTGCCACGTTTTAACCTTTCCGGCCCCTTGCTGTCTAGATCCAGGGTCTGGAGTGGATGGTGTCGCTGTACAACAACAACTTAAACGGCATCCTGGCTGATGAGATGGGCCTGGGCAAGACCATCCAAACCATTGCCCTAATCACCTACCTGATGGAACACAAGAGGCTCAATGGTCCCTATCTCATCATCGTTCCTCTCTCGTCAGTACCCCTTCATCTGGCTTTTATCCTGCTGCTTTTTTGGTTGTTTTTTTTGTAAAGTTAAGTGATGTGAAGTGTTTTTCGTGGTACAGGACTGGACTGTTAATTAAACTGATAGAAGCAGTCCAAATGTGGAACACGGGGGACTCAGATTGTGGTAGTGGTGGTGGCCATTAGAAGAAATGAATACATCATATTTCCAATAGATGAACACTCAAGCAAGTAGCCCTTAATTAAAAGGTCCCCTTTTATGCAAAGTGACATTTGAATGATGTTCTAACACAGGGGTGTCCAAACGTTTTCCAGCTAGAGCCAGAAAAAGTGTTTGCCACCCTCCTGATTTCTTATTTTTTGCATGTTTGTTGCACTTAAATGTTTCAGATCATCAAACAAATGTAAATATTAGTCAATCACAACACATTCCATTCCATTCCATTTTCCTCCGCTTATCCGGGTCCGGGTCGCGGGGGCAGCAGTCTCAGTAGGGAAGCCCAGACTTCCCGGTCCCCGACCACCTCCTCCAGCTCCACCGGGAGGACACCGAGGCGTTCCCAGGCCAGCTGTGAGACATAATCCCTCCAGCGTGTCCTAGGTCTTCCCCGGGGCCTTCTCCCGGCTGGGCATGCCCAAAACACCTCACCAGGGAGGCGTCCGGGAGGCATCCGGACTAGATGCCCGAGCCACCTCAGCTGGCTCCTCTCGATGTGAAGGAGCAGCGGCTCTACTCTGAGCTCCTCTCGGATAACCGAGCTCCTCACCCTGTCTCTTAGGGTGAGTCCCGCTACCCTACGAAGAAAACTCATTTCAGCTGCTTGTATCCGCGATCTCGTTCTTTCGGTCATGACCCAAAGCTCATGACCATAGGTGAGGGTGGGAACATAGATCGATCGGTAAATTGAGAGCTTTGCCTTCCGGCTCAACTCTCTCTTCACCACGACGGTCCGGTACAGCGACCGCATTACTGCAGACGCTGCGCCGATCCGCCTATCGACCTCACGCTCCAACCTTCCCTCACTCGTGAACAAGACCCCGAGATACTTGAACTCCTCCACCTGGGGCAGGACCTCATTCCCAACCCGGAGGGAGCAATCCACCCTTTTCCGACTGAGAACCATGGCCTCGGATTTGGAGGTGCTGAGTCTCATCCCAGAAGCTTCACACTCAGATGCAAACCGTCCCAGTAAACGCTGCAGGTCACAGCTCGATGAGGCCATCAGGACCACATCGTCTGCAAATAGCAGAGATGAGATCCTAGTGCCCCCGAACTGGACTCCCTCGACACCTTGGCTGCGCCTAGAAATTCTGTCCATGAAAATTATGAACAGAATCGGTGACAAAGGGCAGCCTTGGCGGAGGCCAACGTTCACCGGAAACAGGCTTGACTTACTACTGGCAATGCGAACCAGGCTCCTGCTCCGGTTGTACAAGGACTGAATGGCACGTAGTAGCGCGCCACCAATCCCATACTCCCGGAGCACCCCCCACAGGACACCGCGAGGGACACGGTCGAATGCCTTTTCCAGGTCCACAAAGCACATGTAGACCGGTTGGGCAAACTCCCAAGTACCCTCCAGGACCCTTGCAAGGGTGTAGAGCTGGTCCAGTGTTCCGCGACCAGGACGAAAACCACATTGCACCTCCTGTAGCCGAGGTTCGATTAACGGTCGTACCCTTCTCTCCAGCACCCTGGAATAGACTTTCCCAGGGAGGCTGAGGAGTGTGATCCCCCTATAGTTGGAACACACCCTCCGGTCACCCTTCTTGAAAAGGGGGACCACCACCCCAGTCTGCCAATCCAGAGGTACTGTTCCCGACTTCCACGCAATGTTGAAGAGACGTGTCAGCCAAGACAGTCCCGCAACATCCAAAGCCTTGAGGAATTCAGGGCGAAACTCGTCCACCCCCGGAGCTTTGCCACTGGGGAGCATTTTGACTACCCCAGATACCTCAGCCACGGTGATGGAACTGTCCGCGTTCGTATCCTCAGTCTCTGCTTCCTCTAGGGAAGGTATGTCAGTGGGATTGAGAAGGGCCTCAAAGTATTCCTTCCACCGCCCAACTATATCCTCAGTCGAGGTCAGCAGGCTCCCGTCCCCACTGTAAACAGTGTGGACCGGGCACTGCTTCCCCTTTCTGAGGCGCCGGACGGTTTGCCAGAACCTCTTCGAGGCCGACCGAAAGTCGTGTTCCATGGCCTCACCGAACTCCTCCCACACCCGAGTTTTTGCCTCGATCACCGCCGAAGCCGCGTGCCGCTTGGCCTGCCGGTACCCGTCAGCTGCTTCAGGAGTCCCACAAGCCATCCATGCTCGATAGGACTCCTTCTTCAGCTTGACGGCAGCCCTGACCTCTGGTGTCCACCATCGGGTTCGGGGCTTGCCGCCACGACTGGCACCGACCACCTTGCGGCCGCAGCTCCGATCGGCTGCCTCAGGAATGGAGGCACGGAATAGAGCCCATTCGGACTCGATATCCTCGTCCTCCCCCGGGATGCAGGAGAAGCTCTGCCGGAGGTGAGAGCTGAAGACTCGACGAACAGGAGACTCTGCCAAACGTTCCCAGCACACCCTCACTACACGTTTGGGTCTCCCGGGTCTGTCCGGCATCCTCCCCCGCCATCTAATCCAACTCATCACCAGGTGGTGATCAGTTGACAGCTCAGCCCCTCTCTTTACCCGTGTGTCCAAAACATGCGGAAGCAGGTCTGATGATACGACTACAAAGTCGATCATAGACCTGCGGCCTAGGGTGTCCTGGTGCCATGTGCACTTATGGACATCCTTATGCTGGAACATGGTGTTTGTGATGGACAAACTGTGGTTCGCACAGAAGTCCAACAACATCACACCGCACGGGTTCAGATCGGGGAGGCCGTTCCTCCCAATCACGCCCCTCCAGGTCACACTGTCATTGCCCACATGGGCGTTGAAGTCTCCCAGCAAAACAACAGAGTCACCAGTTGGGGTGCTCTCCAGCACCCCTCTGATGAACTCCAGGAAGGCTGGGTACTCTGAACTGCCGTTTGGCGCGTACGCACAAACGACAGTCAGGACCCTTTCCCCAACCCGAAGGCGTAGGGAAATGACCCTCTCGTTTACCGGGGATGACTCCAACACAGAGGCACCGAGCCGGGGGGCTATTAATAAGCCCACACCAGCTCGCCGCCTCTCCCCTGCAGCAACTCCAGAGTAGAACAAGGTCCAACCCCTCTCGAGGAGTTTGGATCCAGAACCCAAACTGTGGGTCGAGGTGAGTCCGACTATATCTAGTCGGAATGTCTCAACCTCTCTCACAAGTTCGGGCTCCTTCCCCGCCAGAGAAGTGACGTTCCATGTCCCAAGAACCAGATTTGGCCGCCGAAGACCAGGTCGCCTAGGTGCCCGCCCTCGACCGCCACCCAAAACGCAATGCACCGGACCCTTATGCTTGCCCCCGCAGGTGGTGGGTCTACGGGGGGGAGATCCCGTGTGGCTTCTTCGGGCTGAGCCCGGCCGGGTCCCACGGGTGAAAGCCCGACCACCAGACGCTCGCCTGCGAGCCCCTCCCCCAGGCCTGGCTCCAGGGTGAGGCCCCGGTATCCCACTTCCGGGCGAGGTGCGGTCTCTCCTCGTGTGTTTATTCATAGGGGTCTTCTGAATCACTCTTGGTCTGGTCCGTCACCCAGGACCTGTTTGCCTTGGGAGACCCTACCAGGGGCATATAGCCCCAGACAACATAGCTCCTAGGATCACTCGGGCACACAAACCCCTCCACCACGGTAAGGTGGTGATTCACAACACAACACAACTAAACACAAAATGCATTTTTTTTTTTATTATTAAGGGAGAAAAAAATCCCTGTGTGTAAAAAGTGATTGCCCCCCTGTTAAAACATAACTTAATTGAGATTAATCTATCAGTGTGGAAAAGGTTCTAAAGCCATTTCTAAAGCATGGAACAGTGGTGAACCTTCCCAGGATTGGCTGGCCAACCAAAATGACTTCAAGAGCGAGCAACGAGGACTCATCCAAGAGGTCACAAAAGACCCCACAACAACCTTGCTGGGGACCTTGCTGTGATAAATGGAAGCATGAATTGTGCTGAAGGAGAATGTCCGGCCATCTGTTGGTGACCTCAAGCTGAAAGCAGCAGGACAATGATCCAAAACACACCAGCAAGTCCACCTCTGAATGACTGAAGACTTTGGAGTGGCCTAGTCCAAGTCCTGACCTGAATCCTATTGAGATAATGTGGCATGACCTTAAAAAGGAAAAACCTCCAATGTGGCTGAATGACAACAATTCTGCAAAATTCCTCCACGGTGCTGGAAGAGACTCATTGCAAGTTATGGCAAACGCTTGATTGCAGTTGTTGCTGCTAAGGGGGGCCCAACCACTTATTAGCTTTTGGGGGCAATCACTTTTTCACACAGGGACGTGTGGGTTTGGATTTTGTGTTCAGTTGTGTTGTCATTGACTAATATTTACATTTGTTTGATGATCTGAAACATTGAAGTGTGACAATCATGCAAAAAAATTAGACATCAGGAAGGGGGCAAAGACTTTTTCACACCAGTGTATATTCAACGTTGCATTTATTTGTATGGCATGTACGCTATACATTATGACGTTGATTTTCAACATGCAAAAGCACTCCTGAGCAGAAAGAAGCAGCAGAGGATGTAAGCATCAGCATGCAAATCTCTGCTAAGGTGAAGCCATACAGTAAACGATAATGAGAAATGAAATGAATGAAGCGATGGGGTGCTGTATAAAATAAACACGGGCACGCCCTCAGCCTTTCTTCCTACTTAATTCATGAAACTCGCAATTTAACTCGGTTGTTCTCCCCACCTTTAATCCCTTCACGTAGACAAGCCTCCAGCTCAACACTCGCTGTTTATGAGGCATGCTTCACCGTACACCCAATTACTATTATTATTCATATATAAATATTACAGGGGGGGGCTTTTTTGGTAATGGGCGCTCTCGGCCCTGAAAAGGTGTTGTTTTTGTTCATAAATGATCATTTTACACAGCAAAGGTTGGATTATCTTGTAGAACTTACTTCATTAAATCATTTTACTTCTATTATATCCAATTAGGATCTCATTCTCGAGCCACTTGGCAGCGGCTGCTGCTGAAAGATGAGTGTTAGATGAGTGAGTTGTTTTTTTATTGTGCACATTTTTCTTGTCATTACTGTTTTTACAGTGAAGCTTAACAGTAATCTTATGATAGTATTTTTTACCAAATTTAAAGGACGTGAAGAAGGCCCCAAGTAGTGTATTAGAAGTTTGTGTGTGTGTGCGCGTGTGCCTTGATGTTGGAATTTAGACTTAGTGCTGCTTCTGCTAGTACAGCAGAGGTGTCCAAAGTGCAGCCTGTTGGGCCATTTGCGGCCCACGGCTCTTTTTTTTATTATTTTTTAATTTTTATTGCGCCGCTGCACATTCTAAAAATATAATTTAACAAAAACATAATTTACGAGAATAAATTCTTAACAGAAAAAAAGTTGTAATCTAAAAAGGAAAAGTCTAAATTTTATGATAACAATGTTGTAATAATATGAGGGAATTTTTTTTTTTTTAAGTACATTTTTTAAAAAGTTATAATAACATGAGAAACAAAACAAAGTAGTAATTTTTGGGAAATTAGGTTGCGGAAAAAGTTATAATTTTATGCGAACCAAGTCAAAATAATATGGGAATAAAGTCAGAATTACAAGAAGAACATTTACAGGAAGAAAGTTGCAATAGTAATAAAAAACTTTGGAAATGGAAAAAACAGCTGTAATTTCAAAATAGTAAGAGGAAAAAAGTTTTAACAAGAGAAAAATGTGCAATTTTACGAGCCTAAACTTGTAATATTATGAGGGAAAATAATGTTATTTTAGTATCAGAGTTGAAATATAAAAAAATTACCGTAATGCTTAAAAAAATATAATATGCAAAACAAACAATACAAAATAAAGTTGTAATTTTTGGAAATTTAGGTTGGGGCAGAAAGTTATAATATGGGAATAAAGTCAAAATATTATGGGAGTAAAGTCGTAATATTACGGGGGGAAAAAATGACAAAAAATGACAAATATTTAAGAAGAAAGGTGGAAAATAAAAAAGGGGGAACAACAGATGTAATTTGTTGAGAATAATGTCAAAATATTGAGACAAACGTTGTATTGTAGCGTGAAAAAAGTCACAATTTTACAAACCTTTTTTACAAACCTCTTTTTCGTAGCATAGAGTTGAAATATTAATTTTTTTTCAGTCATAATATTATGAGAAGCCAAACAAAAAGTATTTTTTGGAAAATTAGGTTGGGGTAAAGCTTATAATATTATGGGAATAAAGTAAAGAAATGCTATGAAAGTAGTAAAAAAAAAAAAAAAGAAAAACTTAAGATTATTTAATAAGAAAGTTGGGGGAAAAAAATGCAAAAAAAATGAGCAAAGTTGATACTTATAGTAGGCTTTTTCACCTATACAGTATGGCAGTATAACAGTATAACTTCATAGCATATCTACATGTGATGCTGTACAAAATGTCAAAGTTCCCCCCTCGCTGGGAAACGTTTGCACACTCCTGCCCTCCAGGGAACACGCCATTTCGTGTGTCTGTAGCTTTAAGGCTAATGAGCTGTGTTTGTCCACACTTGAGTAGGTGTCTCCAAGAAATATCCACTTTTGACATACTCTATACCAGGCTTTTACAAGATGCGCCTTGCAGCTTGTTTTTTATTGGCCCGAGGCACATTATACAAATAAAATTCAACCAAAAAACACAGCAAAAATGGGAAAAATTACGCAAAATGGGAAGAACAGGCAATGTTTATGCTGCTAACTAATAGTAGAATAAAGCTTAGTCTTTAAATATACGTATGCAAAGGGTTTTTTAAAGCCTTTTTACAAAATTAAAACCTAAAAATATTATAGTTACAAAATTGCTGCATTTTAAGATGTGTAGCGAAGCCTGCTTGACAAAGTGGTGGGCGTTTACACGGGGTGGGCTCACCTAGCCAAGGAAGCATCGCAAACAGGCTCTACTGACAACAAGATTCTAAAGTCATACGGGACCTTTTAAAATGGACCACACTGACCCATGGAAAGTCAATGGGGCTCTTTGTAAGCCTGTTGGTGGTGGTTAGTACATGGCGGTAGATCTTCAAATGAGCCTTTTGCTGTCTGCCAATAGTTGCCCTTGGCTTTTCTTCCTCAAGTGTTGACCAAAACCTTGATTGCTCAAAGTATGGATTTAAAAAATGTTTTTTTGCTTTCAGGACTTTGTCCAACTGGGTTTATGAACTTGACAAGTGGGCCCCATCAGTGGTCAAAATTGCATACAAGGTAAAAAGACACCAAAAAAATCCATGTTTTCAAGATTTCATAGATTTTGTCCTTCAAAAGGGAACCCCCGCCTTGAGACGTGGACTCGTGCCGCAACTCCGAAGCGGAAAATTCAACGTTTTGCTGACGACCTATGAATACATCATCAAGGACAAGCATATACTGGCCAAGGTGAGAGATGTTTCCCCAACGTCTTTAATCCTCCCTTCTTCCCCATCTCATACATTTTAAGTCTACAGTCAAACCCGCTAGGACGCTTGTTAGAATATCAAAACTACTTTTAATCCTTTTAACGTGTCACCTTCATATGGGCGGGGCGCAGGATGGAGAGGCACGGTGGCAGGAAACGAGACAAAAAAAACCTAAGTATCAAAATAACAAAGGACAAAATATTTACAAAAATATCAAAGTGGCAAAGTTGCATCCTTTCATGTTTCTCTATGTGGCCCTTGCTGGGAAAAGTTCGGGCAGCCCTGACATAAAGCCTCCATTCAGCTAACTGCAGACTCAAAAGCAAATAACTGCCAGCATCTGGACTTAGCACCAGATCAAAAAAACATTGGCATTAACAGCTGTGGTGGAGGATGTCGTTTTTTTTTGTTTTGCTTTTTTTGAATGAGCAGTTGCTGCATTTCAAGTATCATGAGTGGTCAGCATCCAGCGGCTTTACCTCCGCGTGCGCTTTAAAAGGGTGATTGCACTACTCAGCTGTTGGTGTAAGGCCAAGCCCAGCACCAGCAGTAGAAAACACTATCTGCCGATTTATCGACTTCTTGGGCAATGTTTGAGACGAGTGCTTTGGAGTAGTCAATCCTATTTGCCTTAAGATGAATACAAGCCTTTCAGATTTGTCTATTAGGAGAGATTGGTGCTACAGCCTTGTCGATACAGTCCTCTTCATTTTATTGTTAAAGCCTTGTGGTAATGACAGCAGCAGAGGCCAAAGAGATGAAGAGCGCCAGGTCTTTAGGATATCGACTTTGCTGTTTGTGGATTGCATCGCCAGTGCAAAGGCTGGCTCATGCTCGCACGTCTTTGAAATGGTGGGGCACCTTTTTTGGCTTTACAGTCTGGAATGCACCGTCTTATCTTGTAAACGTTCCGCCTTTATAGCAATTTCTCCTTTTGGTAATGTGCTTCTGCAGAGCTAAGCTTTATGGCTGTCCTTGCCACACTAATAGGTTTGGCTTTTTTGCTGTGCCTTTCAATTTAAAGTATGCGCATATCTAGTTGAGAGGTTAGTTGGTGCATGGTCCTGGTCCGACTTTTAACTGGCTTCTTTGTAGTCCATCCATGCATTTTCTACTGTACAGTTATCCCTTGCTACATCACGTTTATTTTTAATGCGTGAATTAATAAATGATTGCTGTTTTGTGTTTGAATACTGTCTATTGTTAGTACAAAATAAATGCATATTTAAGCAAATTGTATTTATTCTTGGCCTAAATTAAGCATTTTTCAAGTAAAATACAAATTCAAGGCAGAAAAAGCATTCTAATTGTGAATGAAGTGTTCTACATTGGCCACTAGGTGTCAGTAATTGTTTGGTCTAACAAGCACCAGGCATTTATTGCAGGTTTAAATGATCCCACAACAGGCACAATAATAATAGCATAATAATCACAATAATAACACGGGCTACTGTTGGGACCCTCCACAACCTAAAACTCAACTCTGAGCCTCCGACGTCAATTCCTGTCCTCCACACATCTGTCCTCTCGCCACTAAGGTTCCCTAGGGAACACATTTACTGTGACACACATGAGCAGGCTTAAATGGCTTATTATGTCTAATATGTTGCTACTATATTGAATACCCAAAATGTATGTACAGTAGACGCCCCTACAACGTAAATAATCCGTTCCGAGAACGTTTATGTTATAGGGTTTTTATGTTATATGAAGCGTAAAATACATGTAAATAGCCTAATCCGTTCCAAGATCTTCCCAAACTCACCACCTTTGGCCCTTCAAAATATTCAAAGTCCACCAAATATGGTGGGAAAATATAAGAAAACATTTGCATAAACATAGTAGAGTAACATTCCAATATACAATAAGGTAATAAATAAGATTACTATCAATGAATAAAACTGAAAAACAAAAACAATGAACTAGTTTAAGAGCGACTACGATGAGGAAGGGAGAAGCCTGTCTCTCACGTACGCGCTGGATAAGTCAGCCAATGAGATGAGAGCGTAGGCAGTGCCCCGATAATTAGCCAATGAGATGAGAGCGTAGGCGGTGCCTCGATAATCAGCCAATGAGAGCGTGAAGCGTCAGAATTTCTGGATAATTTCCTGCTTCGTTTCTATCAACAACTTCTCCCTTTTTTTCTTCTCACTTACACTTGGTTAAGTTCCCATTTATACGGTAATTTTAACACAAAGAAAAGTAAAAACATTAAAAAGAGATTTAATGCGCGCAAACTAGTTTAAGGGCGACTACGATGTGGAAGGGAGAAGCCTGTCTCTCACGTACGCGCTGGATAAGTCAGCCAATGAGATGAGAGCGTAGGCGGTGCCCCGATAATCAGCCAATGAGAGCGTGAAGCGTCAGAAGGCGTCACCAAGTGTACTCTGTTAGTCATGGAAAATGTTTCCCTCTCTCTGTCGCGCGAGCTATTCAAATGGAATTTCTGAACTTGCACCGACTCGACGCTTTACGTTATATGGAATGTCTTACATAATACGATGCAAAAACTTTACATAAATTCTTTACATTCAGTGGAATTTACCTTAAAGGAGGTTTACGTTATGCGAGGTACTACTGTATTTTCCTTTCCATGATTTCATATGGGGGGACATTATAAAAATATAATTTAACAAGAAAACTTAAAAGAAAAAAAAATTGAAAAATCACTAGTATTTTACAAGAATAAAGTCCAAATAGTAAGAGAAAAAATTTTTAATATAACGGGGAAAAGTCAGAATGTTATGAGAGTGACGTCATAATATTTAAGTAGCATAAAGTTGAAATATTAAAGAAAAAAATGACTGACTTTTTTTAAGTCATAACATTACAAGAAACAAACAAAGCAACAAATAAAGTTGTTCTTTTTGGAAAATTAGGTTGGGGAAAAGTTATAATGGACTGAAGTCCTAAAATTAATTCCATTAAGAAAAATTGGTAAGAAGAAATGTATAATTTATAACAATACAATAATAATTGTATTATTATTGCGCAGTAAAAAAAGTTTGATATTTTAAATCGCTTTCAAACTAATTGTGTTCAATATGTGTGTAAATACTGAGCTATAATCTATGTATCTATATACAGTAGCTATACTGTGTGTGTGTGTGTGTGTGTGTGTGTGTGTGTGTGTGTGTGTATATGTATATATATATATATATATATATATATATATATATATATATATATATATATATACACATACATTCATACAATATATTACTTGAAATTGTTTTTGAAAAAAAAAAAAAACATTTTGAAGATGTGGCGGCTTTTATTTTGTAGTGGTGCACCGCCACAATCAATTACATGTAGCGGAAACCCTGGATCTGAAACATTTAGGTGTGACAGCAGTAAGGGGGCAAACACTTTTTCCCGTCTCTGTATATACTGTGCAGTGCAACTAAGCAGGAAAATCACAGCATCTCGCGTTTGCTCTCTTTTTAGCTTCTACTGGAGCGGAAATAACCACTTAATGGATCCCTTTCTTCCCAGATCCGCTGGAAGTACATGATTGTTGACGAGGGTCACCGCATGAAGAACCATCACTGCAAGCTGACCCAGGTGCTGAACACTCATTACGTGGCCCCCCGCCGCCTCCTCCTCACCGGCACGCCGCTGCAGAACAAGCTGCCCGAGCTGTGGGCGCTGCTCAACTTCCTGCTGCCCACCATCTTTAAGAGCTGCAGCACCTTTGAGCAGTGGTTCAACGCTCCCTTTGCCATGACGGGGGAGAGGGTATGTGCCTGATAGTAGTTTTTAACCAATGTCGCCACATTCTCATCGTGTTGCATCCAAGCACTCTATGCACACTGACTATATAGGGCTTCTCAAGGCTGTTTTTAATGCTATATAATAATATATACACACCATTCTTAGAGTTAACAGTGTGGCTGAGCCCTTTCTCCGTCCTGATAATGAGATGCTCATTGCCACATCAGCGAGCTTCAGAGAACCTTGCAGGGAATTCAGTTATGGCCACCCGTGTTTAGGTTGACCTGAACGAGGAGGAGACCATCCTGATTATTCGTCGCTTGCACAAGGTGCTCCGCCCCTTCCTGCTGCGCCGCCTGAAGAAAGAGGTGGAGTCTCAACTGCCGGAGAAGGTGAGAAATTACATTTTCATTTGGCGACAGTGGTGCTCGCAGATATGCGTTTGCGGTTCCCTTTGCAGCAGTAACTGCTTCCACTCGTCTGGGGAAAACTTTTTACACAATGTCCTTTTTTTCCTGAGGTTGGTGACCTGGACTGCTGCCTCACGGTCTTCTGTTGGACCAGACTCATCCAGTTATCACTTTGTGCAGAAAAGTCCCTTTCTCAAACTGTTCGCACAAAGTTGGATGCATAGTTGTCCAAAAGGAGAAGCCAACAACCCCTATTTGATTAAGTGTCTGAAAACTTTAATAATAATAATGGATTACATTTAATAGCGCCCAAAGCGCTTCACAATGACGTGAACACATTATTCATTCACTCCTCAGTCACACACTGGCTGCCAAGTTGCGTCTCCGACCACCACCAAATATTCATTGACATTCATTGCCCAGGGACACGACAGTGACTGGATGGACGGAGCGAGAGTCGAACCCCCAACCTTCTGGTCCCGGACGACCTGCTCTTCCTCCTCAGCCGCTGCTGTCCAGAATCAAACATTATCATCATGCACATCATGCACAGTGCTGCCCTCTTTAACAAACGGATGTTATGGGACATTTGTCTCTTTTTTTTTTTATTGTACACTGACTTTTTTTTTTTTTAAAGCTGCTACCCATCCCCCGAAGCCGTTTCACCTCTGTATACATGACAAATTTCAACAGGACCCATTTGAACTGCCATACGTGTTTATATGCGCCTTGATGGAACACTTGGGATGTATACATGTTTTTATGTTTTTATTTGAGTCATTTTCACCTTTGGTGTGTTTGTGACAGTACTTAACATCTAATCACGCGCCAAGAGCGGTGTCTTGCGCCTCCAATATCACACTTGTCGCATTGCTTTGATTGGAAATGCACTGTAAACTGCCAAACACATCTTTTTTTTTTTTTCACGCAGGCTATCAATATAAGACACGATCACGATACAGTCGTCCCTCGCTATCGCGATTCAAACATCACCCCTTCACGCTATTGCGTTTAAAAAAAAAATGAATGAATTAATTAGTGATTGCTGTTTTGTGGTTGAATGCGGCCTATTACTTGAAAGAAAAATACGCATATTTAAGCAAATTGTACTTATTCTTGGCCTAAATTAAACATTTTCAAGCATAAAAATTCCTAAATGAACTAATTCAATGAACTAAAATACAAATACAGTCGTTCCTTGCTATATCGTGTTTTTTCAAAAAATAATCAATAAATGATGGCTGTGTCATGGGTGACTATTGCCTATTATTAGTCAATAGATTATTGGAATACAAGTTATGTGTAGTATTGTGGTCACGAGGAGTCAGTAATGTTATGGGACACGACGTTAGATTTCATTACCTTTCACACTGAGACTGGCTACTGGAAAAAAAATGGTTGAGACGAACATGCCATGGCTGAGATTGAGTGGAAAAAAGGTTCTCCTCTCATTCTGTGTGGAAGTAGTACGTTTTTTGGGTTCTTTGTCCTTCTTCCATACTTTGCTTGAAACACTTTGTAAAGTTTAGAAGAGTGGTCACCAACCTTTTTGAGACAAAGATCCTCGGTCTTGGCCATGCCTGGATAGCGGCGGCATGTACGGGCATGTTCAGCGGACCAAATGCATGCCTGTTGATCGCTCTCCGGGAGGTGAGGGCACTGATATAATCATACTTTTTTTTTTTTTCATGTTCTCACGATCACCTGGCAAAAGTCCCAAAGATTGACTGGTTGGCGACCTCTGGTTCAGAATAAGTCAACTGGAGAGGCTAACTGTAAATAAAGAATAATAGGACTGTTAAAGTGACGATTGAACCGGTTGACGGTTGAACTGAACCTCCAACATCACTTCCGTCCCCCGGGCAACACGTGTACTGTGACACACACAAGCAGGAGTTTTTTATTTACGTCTTAAATGGCTTATTTACTCTTGTTATGTCTACTATATTTGGTAATACAAGTGTTATCAGGGAACTTATCAACCGTGATAAACGAGGGATAACTGTACTCGAGTTCCGATACCAGTGTAATTAACGTATCGGACATTTCCGATACCACTTGCAGAGAGTTCCGATCCACGAGCCGTGTCTGTGCTGTAATGTTGTCAGCAAACGTAGCTAGAAGAATAGCAGCAATCGTAGATGTAGCTGTCGGACATCGGAAACTCTTAACACTACATAAAACATGCGAGTTGCTACAGTATCATACTTGCCTGTAGGGAGGAATTTATTATAGCCTCATATAGGAAGTTACGTGCGATATCAAGAGTCTATGAAGCCGTGAATGCGTCAGACTGTGCACATTGTGTGTGTGGCTGATATTCTTCGAGCTATGTTTGCTGATTCTTTTGGCGTGGTTGCATATTAAAGCAAACATAGCTTCCGTCTTAGCCGATATCCAAATTCAGTCGTACATTTGCAGATAAGAGGAATGAGATGAAATTGGTGCCGCGCTTTGACTGCCGACCCTTGTTTTCGTGTCCCCTTTGCACAGGTGGAGTATGTCATCAAATGTGACATGTCGGCCATCCAGAAGGTTCTGTACCGGCACATGCAGAAAGGCATCCTGCTCACGGACGGCTCAGAGAAAGACAAGAAGGTACAAGCAAGCCCAGACCAAAACAGACCCGCAGTGACCCTGACAGTGGTTGCATTTTTGCTTCTGTTCCAACGTCATAAGCTACGTGGGCCATGTTGTCCAAAGAAAGCAGTGTTTCTTCGTCAAAGGCAGTGACAGCATGATGCATCACATCTCAGCTTGAGTGTTGAACCTCTGAGCATCAGAGAACCACTGCTCTCATGCATGACAAGTAGTTTAGACGTCCCACTGTACACCCACAAAGACAAACATGCTGCCACGTCTGTCAATGTCACACAGTCGCCATCGTGTTTGTAAAAGCACTAGTTAAGACTACAAGGAACGGTTGCTTCATTTGTTTCATTTGTTTGTTTTTACATTGTCTCAGGGTAAAGGAGGAGCAAAGACCCTGATGAACACCATCATGCAGCTGAAGAAGATCTGCAACCACCCATACATGTTCCAGCACATCGAGGTGAGCACACGCTGACCGATCATCTGCAAAATGTCTTTTAAAAGAGTACGATTTTTCACCAATTTAAATGTGTGTGTCAGAGGCACGATAATGTATTGCTGGGTTTCAACCATGTGACCTAGAGTCAATTCCGATGAGCAGGTGTAAGCTACACCCACATACACACTCAGGATGTTTGTGCAATATTTTGGAGATGAACGTGAATAACGGTGCATGTCATTGAAAGTATTTGCTGCAGCTGTGTGAGTGTACATGTTGTGATGCATGAAGACATAAAATAGTTGGAAACGAGACGCAGTGAAAGCAAATCCAACAGTGCAAAATGTGAATTGTTGCCGTTTGTCAGCTGGTCTTAACATTTGATCAGGAGTATAGTGAGTTGACAGAGCTCTGGGAATCATTTGAAGATGTGTAGTGGAGCCTGCTTTTTTCACAAAGTGGTAGGCTTGTACACAGGGGCGGGTGAGAGTCGGCCTCATGTCCATGAGGAAGGAGGTTTTTCCTCGACGCCGCCGTGACAAGCCGCAGCTTCAGCCTCTTCTGTCAAAAGTGGAACAAACAAGTGAGGGAGATGATAGATTTTTCTCAGGTCTGGTGCTGACAAACAGGCTCTATACCATCATTAAAAAGTCACTTTTGCATAACCGGGGCCCTTTTAAGATGCCACAGTCTTACCTTCATTGAGCCACTGTTTGATTGCTTAATACTAATGAATAGTCTCTGCTGTAGGAATCGTTTGCTGAGCATTTGGGATACCCAAACGGGATCATCAGCGGGTAAGTTGGACCTAGAAAAGAATATTCTCAAATCCAAACTAATGATTTTCCTTCCTGAGCAAAATGTATCAACATTAAATTAGATACTGTATGTATCCTGCATTGAAGCATAAATTGCCGTGCTTTGTCTGTAATTAGGTGACGTCTTCATCAGGAAAGACTGTGTTGCAGATAATTACGTACAGATGATCTCTGCCTGTGTTAGCTTATAATTATTCATAACATGTCACTTTGAATAGAAAATAGTTTCCATTGTGTTTCATCTAGTTATTAATATTCTGCACGGTGCTGTGCCTTCTTATTCAAGACAGTAAAACCTTCATTTCTAGTACATTTGCATCTACTAAGTGTCACGTGCTCAGGCCCACATTGTGATGGGAATTGGCTTTGAACGTATGTGAAGCGGGTCTTCTCAAAAGGGTTAATTAAAATGAAGAATAACACACCGTTGCTCGTCCTCGTGCGCGGGCGGTGAAAATGAGCTTAAAGTGGCTCTCACCCTTTGACCAAGTGTGTCATCCTTTGTTTTGCATGGGGGGCACAGGGGAGGACAAGGGTGACACATTTCATCAGTGTCAGTAATAGCAGGCCTCTTGACGACGTAATGAATGCTTTAACACAACGGCACATAAAAGGATGACACTCGTGCGGTTATAATTCCAACCCAGGCCTGATCTGTACCGAGCCTCCGGGAAGTTTGAGCTTCTGGATCGCATCCTGCCAAAGCTGCAGGCCACCAACCACCGAGTTCTACTCTTCTGCCAGATGACTTCGCTCATGACCATCATGGAGGACTACTTTGGCTACCGCAACTTTCAGTATTTGCGCCTGGACGGTAAGACATGTCACTCTTGGCTTTCCCCTCAATGAAAACATGTATTTTTAACATTTGCTTTGCTACACGCCACTCTTTATTTGGTTTGGACAAGACCCGTTTATTGTTACTTTGTTTTAATCAACCAAAGTGCAGACAACTTTGCAGTGTTTCCCATACATGCATTTATTTGAGGCTTCCCTCCCCCATCTAAAAGTACTCACAAGTGGTTTTGTGATGTCTTTAAAAAAAAAAGACATTGTAGTTGTAGTAAACATTTGTTTTGCTTTTCATGTTTTTTTAATACACTAGAGCAGGGGTGCCCATGACGTCGATCGTGAGGTACCGGTAGGTCGCCACGGTAGTTTAGGTCAATCGCGTAAACATCACTTTCTAGATGTCATATGACATCAGTCAGCTGACTTTAACCTTCTGATTCGCAGAGATGCAACTTTCATCTTACGGATTACGGATACACTTAACTCAGCAGCAACAAAAGTTATCTCTTCACTCGTAGCGGATAGTTATGTAGGAAAAAAAGTGTACTGTTTGATGGCTTTGCGTCGTGTCATGAACTGCACTACAGAAAAGCAGTGCTTTTTTTTCCCATTTTTATCATTTATTGGATGGACTTTTATTGGGTCTTTTATTGGATTAGGGACCTGACTCACCGAGGTTGTTACAAAAGCCAAACAATATTGTTGGTCAAAAAAGAAATTCAGCAATATTTTGGTTGCATTATTTTTAATGTTTTGAAGAGCTAGTTTCATAACCATATTCAATTCCACAAATTCATGTCCGTAACAAAAGCTTGTTATTATTTTAAAAAAAGATCGGATTGGCAAGACGATCAAAAAAAATCGGATCGGATTGGAAGCCAAAAAATGTGGCTTGGGCCATCCCTAATTATGATATCAACTACTTTGATTACGTGTGAACTTTGAAAATGTGAATGTTAAATACTGATCATGAATATGTACAATAGTACAGTGAGTAGTGTTTACTGCTTAGATTTGATATGTTATATGTTTTATAGAAAGCAGTAGATCATTTTGACTTGGAACTTGCATGCTGAAAAAGAGTGTGCACCCCTGATATACACGTATACGTACATAAATAAGTACTTGCATTTCTTTTACAAATATAGTAACTATACATATTTTCTTTATTTATAGCAGAGGTAGATGTTTGGGACTTGGTCATTTTAACAGTAGCTTGCAGGGTGAAAAAGTGTGAGGAACCCTGCACTGGAGGCAGAATGAGCCAGAATGCTGTCGGAAAGAGATTCTTGGATACTCTAAGTGCATAAAAAAAATTGTGACTGCATTCAAAATATCAGAGCCCATTCTTGTGGCCGGCTCGAATGTGTTAAAAACTTTAATGTTAAAAACTTCTGAGGTGGATTTGAAGTAGAAAAACATTGGAAAGGTATTCTAACTGCACTACGACTGCGTTCTAAATATTCTTAGGGTATTCTAAATCCTCATACGGTATTCCCAACAGCATTCCATACATTCTGATGGCATTCGAAATAAAAAACCAAAAAAACGTCACTGCATTGCCTTATTCACATCACCGCCAAGGAAAAATGGTCAAGTTAACAGGTACATATGCTGAAATCCAGGAAGCCCTTTTTGCACTTACATCATGGCCAAATATGTTAATTTGTTGATTACGTCATTATATCATTTCCCCCTTTTGCGACCCACCACCGTCACAAACAGGACACACCCTTTTCGACAACGAATGTAATTTATTTGATGCATGCAGTGGCTAAATTGGCTTTTAAATGAAGACTTTTACTCATGGAAATGCAAATTATACAGGTGATGCACTGATAACCTCATGGGTTTTGTGGAAATGTGTCATTAATGCCGACAATTAGGGGGCTGGCAGCTAAAGCGACCGTTTTAAAACAAGAAACGTGCTCGTACAACTTACTGTCTCATGTCAATGATGTGTTCTCTAATAGTATTTTGCTCTGAATCTTTTTTTTCCTCACTCTCATAATTCTTTAATGATGCGAAACTCATTCAATCCCAGCCAAGACAACCCCTTCAGTAGAAGACCATTTGTAATTTAGACCATTTGGACTGATTTTTCAAGGCACACAGAATATTGTGTTGTATGGCTATATAAACATGGAACCTACCTTAAGAAATATTAGACTCTCGTCTTTCATCAGAAAAAAATGTTTGTGTCTACTTTTTTCCGTTCTTTAGCAATCAGCAGTAGAACATAGGCACGTTTCAGGAAAATATTCTATATAAATATAATATTTAAAAAAAGGGGAGAAAACCAGCTTTTTGTGAAAAGATACATTTCAAGCGTAACTTTCACTTTGACACAAATATTTTTTTTTTTGTGACAGCTCAAATATCTAAACAACTATACCAACATAAACAAGATTCAAGATTCAAGATTCAAGAGAGTTTTATTGTCATGTGCATAGTAAAACAGCAGTTATACCATGCAATGAAAATCTTATTCTGTTCATTCTCCCAAGAAAAGAAAGAAAACAAATGAAAGAATAAGAACATAAGAAACATAAACACATAAACATATATACCAATAAATTAAGCAACAACAACAGAAGAGACATTAATACAAGTAAACAATATAAATAAATAAATAAATAAATAAATAAAGTGCTATGAGTGTGTGCGTGTGTTGCGTGCGGCATGTGCGAGTGCTTCGTTGAGGAGCCTGATGGCCTGTGGGTAAAAGCTGTTTGCCAGCCTTGTGGTCCTGGACTTCAAACAACACAAAAAAGGGGCTGTCTTACATCAAAATAACAATTTATTTACAAATATAACACCATTACCTATTTACACTTTTCACATTTAACTGTGCGTGCACGTGTGTATGCTGATTCAGGCTGTTGGTTCCCTGCATGAGAGGTGTCAGTGTTTGGTTGGCATTGCGACAATAAATCGGACTCGGTTCCAGTGAGGGTTGGACTTCGCCAGGGCTGCTCTTTGTCACCAATTCTGTTCATTACTTATATGGACAGAAATTCTAGGCGCAGCCAGGGCGTTGAGGGGTGCCGGTTTGGTGGCTGCAGGACTAGGTCTCTGCTTTTTGCAAATGATGTCCTACTGGCTTCATCTCTGCCAACTCTTGCTGGATCAGTTTGCAAACCGAGTGTGAAGCGGCCGGGATGAGAATCAGCACCTCCGAGTCCATGGTTCCCGCCCGGAAAAGGGTGGAGCCATCTCTGAGTCGGGGATGCGATCCTGCCCCAAGTGGAGGAGTTTAAGCACCTCGGGGTCTTGTTCACGAGTGAGGGAAGGATGCAACGCGAGATCGACAGGCGGCTTGGTGCGGCGTCTGCAGTGATGCGCTTTCTGCATCGGTCTGTTGTGGTGAAGAGGGAGTTGAGCCGAAAGGCAAAGCTCTCTGTTTTTTTTGTTTTGTTTTGTTTTTGTCCAGGCATTAGTGCAGTTATTATTGTTGATCTAAATGCTCTTACGTGCTCAACAGATTTGCTCTGCCAAAGAAAAGTGTGAGATACTCTTCCCCTGCCAACTCTTTCCCCCTATTTCAAGTATTTGTGATTTTCACTGCGGGTGTCAGAAATGTTTTATTAAGGCCGACAGGAAGATGGAGTACAAGGTTTCCAAAGCAGGAAGTAAATGTCTCAGATTTTATTGCGAAGCCTGAAGCCTGAGGCAGCGCAGTGTAGCGAGCAGAGAACCCGTGACTTCAAGTAGATCATTTTAGAATAGGGATTAAAGCACGCGGCTCCCTTTCGCAGTTCTCAATCATATTTTACTCAAAGCATCATCCGTCACGCGGAGGTGTCAGGACAAATCCCATCAGTGTCTGCTGGAGTGACATCCACAGTGAGGCTGTCAAACAAGCAGCAAACCTGAATGCTCTGTGAGCAGATGCCATCGATTCCAGTGTCGCACTTCTTTACTGTCAAGTGCGATGCCTCATTTCCTTTCTTGTCTGTGACTGATGGATCATGACCATTTTAGTGTGCTTGGCGGCAGAAAAGAAATGGTTTGAAAATTCCACAACTAACGGGGTTGAGGTGTTTGAGTCATTTGAATACAGGCAACTAATCAATTCACGGGTCGGGTAGCACAATAACGAACGCCATTAAAGCTTAATAAACAGCTTTTATACTCGCCAGAGAGCACTTTAACTTTCATTCACTGGATTTTCACGCCCGAAAACAATTTCAGTGAAAGCGGAGCGCGTCGCCAGTTGACAGTTGGGACTCTTTCCTGAAAACAATAAGCTTTGCAATCAGAACGTTGGGCTTGGTGATTGAAAGTGGGCGATCAAAGTGACCGTCTCTCTGATTCCTTCAGGAACCACCAAGTCTGACGACCGAGCGTTGCTGCTGAAGAAATTCAACGAGGCGGGGTCGCAGTACTTCATCTTCCTGCTCAGCACACGAGCCGGCGGCCTCGGACTCAACCTGCAGGCCGCTGACACCGTCATCATCTTTGACAGCGACTGGAACCCGCATCAGGTACGTAAGGCATCGTCGTAATGCCGTATTAACGACCAATACAGGAGGTCCATTATGAAGGACGTAGAAAACACAGGAATCAAAAGATTCAATACGACAATGAAATGAAAGTCATACAAGCAGATAAGTTATTGCTGTCGATCTCATAGGAAATGATCCGTTGACATGTTCAAGGATGCCATCTTTGGACTGGGCACGCGACCAGTTTTGGTCAGCTTTTCACTGCTTTTTGCAAGATCCGGTTTTGCTTCCCTGGAAGTGGCAGTCCTTTTCTGCCTTGCGCATGGGAGACGTAAAGAAGGGTAGGAGGTTGGCGAGGCAAGCGGGGGCAACATAGTCCTTCCTAGCTACACTGGACTACGCATTGGCTCGTCCACACACGTAACTATGTCTCGTGTGGGTCTTGTATTTTAGGAACCAAACCCCTTAGGTCAAGGGCGTCCAAACTTTTTCCAGCGAGGGCCACATACTGAAAAATGAAACGATGCAAGGGCCAGTTTGATATTTTGGAAAGCAACATTATATATATATTTCAAGAAAAAAAACTGCATATCAGCTTTGTGATATACAGTAGGTATCAATGTGGACTTCACTCTTTGCTCTTTTTCCCCATTTTTGATCTTGTTGTTTTTTACCCCCAAATATTTCAACTATCTACAGTCAAACCTGTCTTAGCGGTCACCTGTATATAACGGCCACCTGCCTATAGCGGCCACTGGAAAATCCCCCCGCAGAAAATGTACGTGTTATAGACCCCGTGTATAGCAGTCACCTGTCTAACGCGGCCAGCAGCCACCCATTTTGTCTCCCTTGGTCAATATCTGACCGCATATAGCGGCCAAAATGCCGACTCAAGCAGAAGCTTCATGCACGAAAAAGTTTTGTTTTTTAAGCAATGAAGCCGTCGTGTGTAGACTTTAATTACTGAGTCCTAGTTCGACATAAAAAAGCCGTCTTCCCACTTTGCAATGCCGTGAATAGATGCTATAATAGCCAAAACACCTGAATAAAACATCTAAAATATCACTTAATTGCCGACTAATTAGAGATTAGAAGCCCATTCAATAAGAAAGGAGCGATGGTATTGTTAGTTTACGACGATCTTTGCACCTCCTCCGCACTCAATTGTTCACGCACACACCCATTCATTACTGCTTCACGCGTATCCTGTACATACTGTATATCCTCGGGCTCGTTAAATCAAATTTGTATTTCTTGCTTTTAAAATCGTGTTTAAAAAAAATCAAAGATGGAAATTTGTGACGCTCTTATTTGGCGGGCTGTGCCTTCTCCGGGGAGGAAGAGGCAGCCGCTTCATGCCTGGTGGCCGTGCAGCTGCGGTCAATTAACATTTGTGGCGGATAAAACGCCAGCGCCGTCGAATGTGCGGCGCTGGTTCATTGTTGTTATTGATATTACTAGTTTCCTCACCGGAGCTGTTACCTAGATTTACCTACCTGTTTATGTGTCAACAGAGCGTTTTCCCCTATGTCTCTTGGTTTTGCTCCAGTCTTTTTGTGAATACATGTTAATATGTGTGCGCACAAATTCAAAATGGCCGCCAACCTGTCTATAGCGGCCACATGTCTATAGCGGCCACTTTTGCCGTTTCCCTTCCGTGGCCGCTACAGACAGGTTTGACTGTATGTACATTTTCTTCTTGCAAGATTATGACTTTTTTCCCCATAATATTTTGACTTTATTCGTATAATATTCTAACTTTTCTCCCCAACCTAATTTTCCAAAAATTACAACTTTATTTTAGTTTGTTTCTCATATTATGACATGTACTCCATGTACTCAAAAAAATGTATTTAATATTTCAACTCTGTGGCTAAAACAGCATTATTTTTCCTGTTAATATTTTGAGTTTGTTCTCGTAAACTTGCAACTTTTTTACCATTAGAATATGACTTTTTTTTTCATAATATTTTGACGTGATTCTCGTAAAATTACAGCAGTTTTTTCCATTTCTGCTATTTGAAATTTCTTTTCATAAATTTTCTTTTTGTAATTATGATTTTCTTCCCATAATAATTTGACTTTATTCTCAGCACATTATAACTTTTCCCGCAACCTGATTTTCCAAAAATGACAACTTTATTTGTTGTTCTTTAATATTTCAACATTATGCTCCTAAAATGAAGTTATTTTTCCCCATAATATTACAACATTATTCTTGTAAAAATTACTTTTCTTGCTAGATTACAACTTTTTTCTCTTCATATTTTTAATTTATTCCTGTAAAATGACTGTGAAATGCAGATTTTTCTATTTTTGTTGTTGTTTTTTTGTATGAATGTATGACAACCGAGAACGTTGAGTTGAAAGTTCCATACATCTGAAAATATTAACAAAAATACATTTTATAGAGAATAATAATAGTTTTACATGCAGAATAATTACAAATGAGGACTGTATCTACCATAAATTCTGGTGTATAAGTCGCACCCACTAAATTTAGAGGAAAAAACAGATTTGTTCTTACATAAGCTGTACCGGTGTATAAGCCGTACGTGTCCATGTCATAAAATGGCATATTGGGGCGAACACGATTCCATGAGGACCACCCAGCTCTTTATTTGACAGGAGTCAATCATGAGCTATGAATAAACTCACGACGAGCTTGTCAACCCATTGGAAATTGCAGGAGGTCATTACTCAATAAAACAGTCTGACTCACGGTTTCATCTTACAAACATTAAACTCATCACACAGCACCTAACACTCAAACTATATACCTCAGGAATATAGAAACATGTATCAATACGGGTTTTATATGAAAAAAACATAATTCATTGCGTTTGGAGGAATATAGACACACTCATAACACTTTATTAATTAATTTATTTATTTATTTATTTGTTGGTATTGATGTCTCTCCTGTTCTTGTTGCTTAATTTATTGGTATTAATGTTTTTTATGTTCTTATTCATTTTCTTGTGTTTTCTTTCTCTTTTTTTTGGGAGAATGAACAGAATAAGAATTTCACTGCGTAGTATAACTACCTGTTTTACTGTGCATATGACAATAAAACTCTTGAATCTTTAATTACATGTCCAGCAGGATATGTGGTGGTAGCGTCTAGATGACATTCTGTATGTCCATCATGTGTCTGCCTGATGATCGTAGGACCTCCAGGCTCAGGACCGTGCTCACCGCATCGGCCAGCAGAACGAGGTGCGCGTACTTCGCCTCTGCTCCGTCAACAGCGTGGAGGAGAAGATCCTGGCAGCGGCCAAGTACAAGCTCAATGTGGACCAGAAGGTCATCCAGGCCGGCATGTTCGACCAGAAGTCCTCCAGCCATGAGCGCCGCGTCTTCCTCCAGGCCATTCTGGAGCACGAGGAACAAAACGAGGTGAGCTTACAAAGCATGTCAGGACAAAAGGAGGCGTGCTTTTTCCATGTTCTCCCAAGGATGCTTGGTTTCCTTTAGTGTTTCATTTAATTAGCAATTTACCTACAGCACAACATGGTTTCAAAATGCAAGCTTATTTATTTCATAACATATTTATGCTGCGTTAACTTGAATTAGCTTTTTTAACTGAGAGCCGGAGGACTGAATCACATTGGAAACTTGGTTAGCGTCATTCATTTGTAATTTGCTCCAAATCAATTTTTCCCAGAAGAAATTGTGTAAATCCAATTAATCCGTTCCAGAAGGCCAAAAATGTTGACACAAAACACATTTCTTTTCCCAAACGCCTCAGTAAGCATTGACTGTCAGGACGAAGGCTCCGCTGCGCGTTGCACCTCCATCGGTGTCGGTCGCCTGTGTTCATGCGCTCACCTTGTTCATTCTGTTTGAAACCGATATAGTATTCCCACACTGGGGCTGTGGCATTCGCCTGAGAAACCGTCGCTTTTCCTGTTAGCGTGTGCTTGCTCACAAGGCTAACTTACTGCTAGCCAAGGTAGCCCCGCCTCCATGTACTCGGACAAAGAGGTGAGGAGAGGATCGTTCGATTAATGGATTTACTGGTTATTGTGACAGGGCTAGTTTTATGCATGTAAAACTATAACTGTAAAAGTATGAAAACGTGTTTTGTGTTAACATTTTTGAGAATCAACTGCTGACGACATCAAAACATGCAAACAAACAAAAAATCGGGAAGGAGTCAAGCACTTTTTCACACCACTGAATGTGTGGTAAATCAATATAAGATTTTGGCACAAAAAATCCTTTATAGTCTTGTGCCAAGAATTTTCTGAAGCATTTCTTTCTCCATTCGTGTCTGCAGGAGGAAGACGAGGTACCCGACGATGAAACCCTCAACCAGATGATCGCTCGCAACGAAGATGAATTTGAGCTCTACATGGTGAGAAAGCGTGGCGTGCTCCACTCGCTCGCTCCTTATTCTTGCATCATAGTCAACCGGCTAACATTTTGGTTTCACCCTGCCGTGTAGCGCATCGACATGGATCGACGGCGGGAGGACGCCAGGAACCCCAAACGTAAGCCCCGCCTGATGGAGGAGGATGAGCTGCCCTCGTGGATCATCAAGGACGACGCCGAGGTGGAGCGCCTCACGTACGAGGAGGAGGAGGAGAAGATGTTTGGCCGAGGGTCGCGCTGCCGCCGAGATGTGGACTACAGCGACACGCTGACTGAGAAACAGTGGCTGCGGGTAAATTCTCAAAAAAATCTACGTGCCTGTGATCTATTTTTGGGAAACTCTGGTTTGGACACGAGAGGAACTGATTGTGTTCTCCGATGGCAGGCCATTGAGGATGGCAACCTGGAGGAGATGGAGGAGGAGATACGACTGAAAAAGCGCAAACGCAAGCGGCGGCAGGACAAGGACCCGTCAGACCGGGAGGACTGGGGCGCCAAGGCCAAGAAGAGACGAGGACGCCCGCCGGCTGAGAAGCTCTCCCCCAACCCTCCGAAACTCACCAAGCAAATGAACACCATCATTGATACAGTCATCAACTACAGGGATGGGTCAGTACTGTAAAACACTCTTGGAAAACATGATTAATAGTGGACTTTAATGGTTGATGCTTGTGGTTTCTATTTAGCCGTGGGTGTTTTTTATTCACCGTGGGTGTGTTTGTCATTGATCCTTGTATTGTGTCCATGCAATGCAGTCACACTGCAAGTTCATATGCTTGCATGGACACACGAGTCTGTCTGAGCGTTTCCAGGAAAACCTCAACCTGCACTTCCAGAAGTCAAATTCTTTCCTTTCCGAGTGTAATGTTTGTTCCCAGAGCTTCCCAGAGCACCTCAATCACAATTCTGGCACTTCCGCTCACTTAACTAGTGAGGAAAAGCTTCTGGAATGTCCTCTCCTGGGCTTTGCATCCCCTTTTTCACCAAATCTAACCCTTCTTTTTTCCCCCAACTACACACACAGTCTCCATCCTTTTGCCATCAGAGTAAACACACTCATGCTCATGTTTCCATCCATTTGACGGAAACCAACAATTGGATCTGAGCCCGGAAGGTCCCTAGTGGCTTGATGCGAGGCTGAGTGGCATCACACATCAAACACTGAAGTTGTCAAAAGAAATAGCACTTTGGAGCTCAGTTCCCATTCACAGAGTAGCCTTACGGACATTATGCACATTATTAGGGGTATCACCAGATCTCGCGCCATGAGAATTATTGGAAGCACAAATTAAGTGCTTTACGCACACCTTACAATCCAAGCTAACTCAGTGTTGTCAGCGAAGGACGTGTGGCTGTTTTTTCCATCGGTGTTGAACAACTGCAGTGCCGTGTTAATGTCCAAGCAGAAGCTGTAGTAATTCTACATTTGATCAGTTCATCAATACACAGGACTTGAGATATATAAATATATATACTGTATATATATATATACACACACACACACACTAGTTTGTGTGGCCCCCACGTGCTTGTACGCATGCCTGACAACGTGGGGGCATGCTCCTAATGAGACTACAGATGGTGTCCTGGGGGATCTCCTCCCAGATCTGGACCAGGGCATCACTGCGGTACCTGGACGCATGGAGGAGATTCCAGGAGATAGGTAGTTACTCCAGGAGAGCTGGACAGGGCCGTAGAAGGTCCTTCAACCCTCAGCAGGATCGGTATCGACTCCTTTGTGCAAGGAGGAACAGGATGAGCACTGCCAGAGCCCTACAAAATGACCTCCAGCACACCACTGGTGTGAATGTTTCTGACCAAACAATCAGAAACAGGCTCCATGAGGGTGGCCTGAGGGCCCGACGTCCTGTAGTGGGCCCTGTGCTCACTGCCCAGCACCGTAGAGCTTGATTGGCATTTGCCATAGACCACCAGAATTGGCAACTACACCACTGGTGCCCTGTGCTCTTCACTGATGAGAGCAAGTTCAACCTGAGCACATGCGACAGACGTGAAAGGGTCTGGAGATGCCGTGGAGAACGTTATGCTGCCTGCAACATCATTCAGCATGACCGGTTTGGTGGTGGGTCAGTGATGGTCTGGGGAGGCATATCCCTGGAAGGACGCACAGACCTCTACAGGTTAGATAATGGCACCCTGACTGCTATTAGGTATCGGGATGAAATCCTTGGACCCATTGTCAGAACCTACGCTGCTGCAGTGGGACCTGGGTTCCTCCTGGTCCACGACAATGCCCGACCTCATGTGGCTAGTGTATGCAGGTAGTTCCTGGAGGATGAAGGAATTGATACCATTGACTGGCCCCCACGTTCACCTGACCTAAACACAATAGAACACCTCTGGGACATTATGTTTAGGTCCATCCAGCGCCTCCAGGTTGCTCCTCAGATTGTCCAGGAGCTCATTGATGCCCTGGTCCAGATCTGGGAGGAGATCCCCCTGGACACCATCCGTAGTCTCATTAGGAGCATGCCCCCACGTTGTCAGGCATGCGTACAAGCACGTGGGGGCCACACAAACTACTGAGAATCATTTTGAGTTGCTACAATGACATTTTAGCAAAATGGACCAGTGTGCTGCATCATTTTTTCACTTTCATTTTTGGGGTGTCTTTGATTTCCCCCCTCTATAGGGTGATCATTTTCATTTCTATCAAATGATGTGGCATCATTTTGTTACTAATACATCACCCACTTATTATCAGGAAACATATTCAACATCATTTTCCCCCAGTTTAGATCTGATGTGTTTTTGAAGTGTTCCTCTCATTTTTTTGAGCTATATATATATATATATTGAGCAATATATATATTGAGCAATATATATAGATAATATAGATAATATATATATATATATATGTGTATATATATGTATTTATATATGTATATATATATATATGTATATATATTGATTGATTTGATTTGAAACATTTATTTCATCAAGAAAGAAGAAAACAAACAAACAGTATTAAAACAATATGACATTAAAACAAACACTCTTCAAACCAGAATGAAAGGGAGCAGAAAGAAGACAAGTCTTATTATCTCTGCCCCTTATTGTACCCTTATTGCCCTTATTGTACCTCTGTATAAGTGACGTAAAAGGCCCATGCCATTCATTTTTTATTATAAATATCAAAGGACAGCTGGACAGGCCTGATGTAAATAAGACAAAGACATGTAGATAAGACAAAAAATGAGTAGATGGCATTGTTCAACTACTAGCTGCAACTGTTAATGCTGACACCTTTATTGAAAAGCCAACATTTGACAGACGGTACCAACTGCCTGTGAGAGCAAGCATGTCACAAACGCCAATTCTGCAACTTAACAGACTGAAAGATGGCATATTAAAGGAAATATTGCATTATTCTGATTATATATTATCATAACAGTCGTTTATTTGGTCTAGAAAAATGTTGACAATAATATTGTTTAATTTGTGAGACAGTAAACATTTCAAAACTCACCCGCGTTGTTTTGTGACTGTGTTGAATAGAAAAAGTTTCTTTGTCCAGTCATCTATTTTTCATTGTACTTTTCTTAAAATTAATGTTAAATTTTGTCTCGTCTTGTTCCCGTGGACCCAATCTCATGCATCCACAGTTTGGTGTCTTGTGACACCCCTTAGATTAGCATCTTTGGGTCAGTCAGGTGGGTCAGCGCTGCAGAAAGTGCAGCAGTTAGATAACGGCCGTTAGTTGGAGGGAATCTGCAGTTAAAATTCCTCTGATGGAGGACAACAGTTATCATAATAATAAGGACTGACGGGACAAGGGAAGTTGTTATTCCGTCTTGTCTGTCTCCTGTAGCGCTACTACTCATTCTGTGGTTAAGACTCACCCAGGCTTTTAGAAATGGATGGGTGATTTTGTATGTTTTGCTTTGCGTCTTTTATATTATTATCTCGTGTTATTGCCAGGCAGTAATTATGTCCATCCGCCAAATTGTTTGCTCATCGCTCTTATTTCTTTATTAAAACGGGCCCCCCATCTGCATCATCCATTCCTGTTTAGGGATGAGCATTATTGAACTCTGCTCAGTTGTGTGGAATTGATTGTTGTGTAATCGTGTTTTGAAGCCATCGAGGCACCGTAACCAGCGGAGGTGCAGTTTATTCAGGCTACACTAGTTTGACCTGAAGTCACAGCTCATCAAATCCATCCAACAAATCTGCCAATTTGTGTCTGTCCGGCAGGTCCGGAAGACAGCTCAGCGAGGTCTTTGTCCAGCTGCCGTCCAGAAAGGAGCTTCCAGAATACTATGAGCTGATCAGAAAGCCTGTGGACTTCAAGAAGATCAAGGTACGCCAGGCGGTTTGAGGTTTCACACTTGGACAGCTGCCTGATGATGTTGAATGTCTCCGGGCTGACGAGCTTAAAGGAAAACAGTACTTTTTTTTTTTTTTTTTTTTAATTTTGCCCATCAACCACACGTCTTTCCCTTTTCTGTGCGTTCTAAAGACAGTCTTGCCTTGATTGCTTATTGTGATTTTGTTATGATTTGTGGAGAGCTACCCGTTACTGCATGGTCACAGCATGTACATAAAATGATAAATCCTTGTTGGAGGTTTTTTAGAGGGCTTTATATTCTAAATGGGCGTGTCCCATGACGCGCGCATTGTTAGCTCCCTCGTGCTAGCTGTTTTTCTCTCTTGAGAATGCGCAGAAAAGAGAGACTTGTGTGGTGATGTTTCACAAAGGGATTGTGGATGATGGACAAAATTCCCCCCAAAGTGCAGTTTTCCTTTAAGCGATAACAAAGCTCTCTTGCGCCACAGGAACGCGTCAGGAGCCATAAGTACCGAACTGTCGGCGACCTGGAGAAGGATGTGATGCTGCTCTGTCACAACGCCCAGACCTTCAACCTGGAGGGATCCCAGGTCAGTAGACGCTCCGCAGTGTGGCTGGGTTTGTACTCAATGACTCAAGTAACCTCAACTCATTCAATCCCAGACAATTTTCAAAAGACAACCCCTTCAGTAGCAGCCATTTTAGACCATTTGGACTGGTCTTTCAAGGCAGGCAGCATATTGCGTTCTATGAATATACAGTATAAACATGGAACCTACCAAAAGCAAGATCAGACTCCTGTCTTTCATCAGAAAAAAAAAAGTTTGTTTCTACTTTGTTCCGTTCTTTAGTAATCAGCAGTAGAACATAGGTATATTTCAGGAAAATATCAGTTCCTCAGTTTTGTGGAAAAGATACATTTCAAGCGTAACTTTCACTTGGACACAAATATCTAAACAACTATACCAACATAAACAACATTTTTTTTTACGTCAAAATCACAATTTATTTACAAATCTAACGTTATGAACTATTTATAATTTTCACATTTGGAACTAAACTATGTGAGCTGGAGCCAAACCATGTGTGTGCACGTGTGTTTGTGTCTGTGCGTGTGCATGCATTAAATTGTCCCTGTAGTGCGTCATTTTTTTCCGTGTGGTACGCAATGTAGCAGCTGCCTTTTGTTTTTTTTTTTTTTTTTTTTTTTTGCCTTTATGCAAGGGCTTCCTCTTCCTGTCTTGTGTGTTTCTCCTTTCTCTCATGATGCATTTTTGCCACCTGGTGGCAATTTTAATGGCATTAAAATTGCTCTCAAGCCTAGTCCTTTGGTGAGGAGTTGCATCATCACCTCCTTTAGCCTCTCGTAAAAGACGTATAAATGCGTTGTTGGGGTCTACGTCTTTGGTATCGAATGAGATAAAATGAAGAATATCCAAGAATGTCATAGCGCTTCCAAGCCAGGACATCGCATGAAAGTGATCTGTAGGATGCTTAAGGCAGCACACTGATGTACTTGCCTGTGATTTGCTTGCACGTGTATTGGTGAATATTTGCACATACTCTATATTAGTGACTGCAATATTCAGCCCACTGAGCTTCTTTTGATTGACAAGGTTTTTCCCGTCCTTTTCAATGTGTCATCAACCACTGACCGTCCTTTTCTTTGACGCCGCCACCAAAGATTTACGAGGACTCCATCGTCCTGCAGTCCGTGTTCAAGAGCGCCAGGCAGAAGATCGCCAAGGAAGAGGAAAGCGAGGAGGACAGCGAGGATGACGAGGACGAAGAAGAGTCCGAGGCTGAGGGTGAGACGTTATGCTGACTCGTCACGAGACGAGACAATGCACAAGACTGTGTCTGTGAGAACGAGACAAGATTTTAACATTACATTTTTTTGTCACTTTAACTTTTACTGAACATTTTTTTTCATCAAATACAGCAAAAAAGAATTGCCAACATGGGATTTTTTTTTTCAGCACCAAATCAATATTTCCATGTTTGTTTCTCAGTTCAAGTCCTTGAACAGGGACGTGGTGGGTTGTCAAAACACCGCCAATTGGGGGGGCGTAGCGGGAATGTAAAACAAACGTGGAAATAGCGGGATGCTTAGTACCATCCGCGGGAGACTCCTTGGAAAAAAATAAACTGCTAATAGATAGATATGACCTGAGAATAGGGTCGATGAGGGTGTGCTGGAGCCTATCCCGACTGACCTCAGGCGAGAGGGGTACACCCTGGACTGGTTGCCAGCTGGCAGGGCACATATAGACAAACAAGCATTCACACTCACATTCATACCTATGGACAATTTAGAGTCGCCCATGAACCTAACATGCATGTTTTTGGAACGTGGGAGGAAACCGGAGTACCCGGAGAAAACCCACACATGCACGGGGAGAACATGCAAACTCCACACAGAGATACCCAACAGAGATTCAAACCCAAGTCTTCCTGATCTCCTAATGTCAAAACTGAAAAAAACTCTGGCGCCTAAAGGGTTAAGTGTAGACTAAGTAAATTGGAGAGGCTAACTAGTTAGCTCGGTAGCTTGCTATGCTAGCGGTGACTGACTGTTTTGTCCCTGCAGTGGTGCCATAGCTGCATGATGTGATGTAAACAAAGAATAAGAGTGTAAAAGTGATATAGGGGTGTTATTTTATGTCTACAGGGCTCTAATCATGTTAAAATCCGTATTTAGAAAGTCATAAGCAGGTTTTCTATGCCCTAAATATTGAAATATTCCATTCATTGAATCAAAATTTGTGGAAATTCATTTATCGCAGTCGGGTCTGGAACCAGTTAGCCGCAATAAATGAGGGACGACTGCATTGCATTATCAACATGGGACAAAAGCTGCATCTTAAATATTTCAAAGGTTAGATTTTTCCCATCTTCTATGAAAACAAAAGGTCATGAAATTATGATGCCGGCACCCTAAGGGTGTACTCACACTGGCACTGCTTCCTTGGTACCCTTGACACTTTCCTATACCCTTTTCTATCAATATTTGCAGTACAAACCAGTCCATCCATTATCCCAAACGTTATACGTACATCCGTGATTGAAATGGACTCCTACTTAATCCTCATTTGTGTGCATTTTTACTGCCTCACAGCCAAGCCAGTGTGGGTGAAGATCAAACTGAACAAAGAAGCCCGGAGCGCCGAGCGAGGCAAGAAGCGGCAGAGCCGAGCCAAAGCCAAGCCTGTGGTCAGCGACGACGACAGCGATGACGACCCAGACGGCAATGTAAGTCACACCCACGCTATTGGTCACACAGCGCTCGTGCTGCGCTGGATGCTATACAAGTGTAAGACAACCTGCTTTTGCTGCACGGTTGCGTGGTGATGAGGTTGTGTATTCTTCGTAGGACTCTAGTTTTATAAATGTCTTGCAGTGAGGGGAGGGCTGCCCCAACAATGTTCTGTGAGGTCTTGATCACCCGCTGGAGTGCCTTCCTATCACGTGTTGTACAGTTACCGTACCAAACAGTGATGGAGGCGGTAAGGACACTTTCCATAGTGCATCTGTAGAAGCAACTCAGGATTGGTCTGATTGATTGATCACCGCTGTCTTAAAATTGGCATCATAGCTTGTGTGTGTGAGTGACTGGAAGAAAAGCTCCAGCCTGTTGGTTTGTGAGTATAAATCTCTACACGCTGAATTTGAGACGACTTTTTCAGAGACCGCATTATATTCGGGCTCTGATAATAAGGAAGAGTGTGCCGTCTTCACTGTCAGGCAGACGTGAAGTCCAGACTTCAGAGGTTCCACCGTACATTGTAATGGAGTGCATCCCGCCAGTAACCGTGCAAATCCACCGTGTCCTAATGTTTGTTCATGAAACGTGGAGGTATAACGTCATCTCGAATCAAATACCCCTCCATACATCCCGTCTGAATTTCTTTTTTTTTCCGTTTTGTGTTTATTATTTGTGGCCATGCACTCCTTCAGGCCCCGGATCGGATCCATCAGTGGTGGGTTACGTTTCTTTTGTACAAATATAGCGAGCATCACTGATGCGCCAGTCCACATGCTGCATGACTCATTGTTTACCCTCTTACTGCTCGTCACCTAAGAGGCTAAGGCAATATGATCATATTATCTGGAATCAATCAATTAGACTATGGCCAAAAACTTGATTTATTTCACTCATTTCATTCAAAAAGTAAAACTTGTATATTATGTGCATTCATTACACACAGACTGACACATTTCAAGTGTTTATTTCTTTTAATTTGGATGATTATAACTGGAAACTAATGAAAATCCCAACTTTGTTATCTCAGAAAATTAGAATATTACTTATGGCCAAATAAAAAAAAAAAAAAAAGAAAAAAAAGGATTTTAGAAATGTCGGCCGACTGAAAAGTATGAACACGTACAGCATCCAATACTTGGTTGCGGCTCCTTTTGCCCGAATTACTGCAGCGATACGGCGTGGCATGCAGTCGATCAGTCTGTGGCACTCCTCAGGTGTTATGAGAGCCCAGGTTGCTCTGATAGTGGCCTCCAGCTCTTCTGCACTGCACTTTTTCTGAGGCCCACGGTCAGTGCAGCCGTCTACCAGGAAGTTGTAGAGCACCTCATGTTTCCCGCAACTTTATGGAGATGCAGAATTCACTTTCCAACAGGACTTGGCATGTGCACACAGCGCCAAAACTACCGGTACCTGGTTTAAGGACCCACGCAGTAATTCAGGCAAAATTGAGTGCTGTACATGTCCATACTTTTCAGTTGCCAACATGCCTAAAATAATTTTTTTTATTGGCCATAAGTAATAGTCAAATTTTCTGAGATGATGAATTTGGGATTTTCATTAGTTTTCAGTTGTAATCACCCAAATGAAAAGAAATAAACATTTGAAACATATCAGTCTGTGTGTAATGAATGTATATGATATACAAGTTTCACTTTTTGAATGAATTTTAATCAATTTTGAATTACTGAAATAAATCAACGTTTTGGTCATATTCTAATTTATTGAGCAGCTGTATGTGGTGATGTGTCAACCGTTTTGTTGGTCTCAGCTCAAAGCAACACCAACAGTTACTCACTTGCCTTCTCAGCCACTGAATCTCCTCTGGCAAAAATGCCACACTAAGATCATCTGCCTCTTCTTGCAGCAGTGGAGCCGCAGCAGACGTACAAGCATGGATAAATGTTGGCTTTTACAGGCGATGAAAGGGGTGGCTCTCACGGGTTTGGAAAAAGGCAGACTAATTGGTACAACGAAAAAGCAGAAAACCGTCACACAAGAGAACTGTGTGACAATGACAGTACATGGACAATACAATAAAACAATAAACCATGAATGGTCACAGATCTGGTTCCTCTTAAGCCAGCGGTTGAGATGGATTTGAAATGATATGAAGGTAGTATAGTCTCTTATAGCAACTGGGATGTTGTTCCAAATTTCTGTACCTTTGACTGACCTGTTGGCTGAATGCTGTGCGTGTGTAAGGTAATGGCTCTTGTTACCCTTCCATTCATGGTGGATTTCATCTTAATAAACTCACCCAAAGGCGGTGGAGCGACTCCATTTAAAATATATTTATTGAAGCTGGTTCACATTTTCTCAAATTCTCAAAACTAAGAATAGTGTTTTTGTGGAGAATGAGACAACGATGAAACCATAACCATTTTCTATCAAAGACGTTTAAAGCCTAATTCTCGTAATTCTATTCATTTCAAAGTTGTCAAACTTGTCAATGACCAGTTAGTAATACAGAAAAAAATCATGGACTAGAGAAACATTTTATTTGATTTGCCTAAAATTTTTAATATTAAAGTTGACCATTTTGGATATGTTTTTTAAAGGAAAACTGCACTTTTTTGGAATTTTGCACATCATCCACAATCCTTGTGTGAAACATGAAGACATGTTTCTTCACTTTCATGCATTAAAAAGTACATTGATGATAAGATGTAATACTTACAGTATCTTACCGTATTTTGATGATTTAAAACATTACCGAAACTTCTTTCCGAGGTGCATTTATTTGACTAACGCTACTTCCATCAGCAACAGCAGCATAGAAACGGTGACCACACTTACAGCGTCCGCTCTCATTGGGATGGCTGTGTCTTCCAGCACAAGACTTGTGCTCCAGTCCCCACGTAAAAAATGCAGACGGCAAACAAGCATCTTGTTGTGTCTTCGAAAATGAGAGCCAGTAGTATCCACTCTTCCGTCTGTCCCGTTGCAGTGGCTTGAGACGTTGTGAGTGACGCTGAGACTAGTGCTAGCGAGGCGGAGTCCTCCAGATAAAAATTGTTTTACGTGTTAGCTGCTAGAGTAACAATACAGTATAACTGTAGCTTGGTTAATATACAGGTCACTTACATAAATGGAACACTGTTGCCGTTTTTTTTAGGGTTTTTGTTAGGGTTTTAGTGTCAAAATAGTTACCTCCCATGACATGCATTAGCTGGATCATACAACCACGAAACAGCATGATTTATCAATATGGTTTTGAAAAACCGTGAGAGTGAAATTCGAACCCCAAAGTGGCGAGGGACGACTGCGAGACACTGTATAGCAGGGTCACTGATGACTCAATCAACCTCCTGTTTTAAATCAGCGACCCTGCACAGGAACATATGATGACAATTACAGTGGACTGTAACACCCCCGCTTCATCACCAAGTGTCATTTGTACTGTCTTTGTCCGCCTCCGCCTGCCGAGTGGCAGGGGGTAGTTGAGAATACAAAGAAAGGCCTCACACTTCCCACGTGAACAAGGGGAGATTTTTTTTTCTTTTTCCTTTCCATCATTTCTCAACTTCTCGAATGGACTCGCGTCGATGAAGCCTCATCTTCCTCTGTCCTCCCACGGCGGCTAAACCTCCGTCACTGCTCTTTGTGTGTCTCTGCAGGACCAGTCGGACGCCAGCAAGAGCGAGGACGAGTGAGGACGCGTAAACTGAAAGAAGGTCCTCTGTTGTCCAGGTTCTTTTTTTTTGTTTTTTTGGGTACCTTCTTCTGCATTTGTCCTGTTAGTTGACACATACCATCGCCCTATATTCTTGTTTTTAAAGACACTTTTATTTTTAGTACATTTTTAAGAGGCTTCCATTATGTACGCGTACTAGCTTACTCAACTCTTGCTTGCACTTTGACAAGACCACATAATGCTATGAAACTTCACGTAGGAGATGATTTGCAGTGTTTTCATTTGCCGTCACCTCACGCAGTGCCAAGTTGTCTCTCCAGCAGCATTGCCGTCTATTGGAACCCACGCTTACGTCGTCAACATAAGAGTTTTATGTCTGTCTCCTGGACGGCTGAGTGGATTTTTGCAGACCATTAGAGGTGGGAAAAACAACATTTAAAAAAAAAAAAAACAAGATCAGTATTATGGCTTTTAAACAATATATTTGAATCTGTATTTTGGATTTATTTGTGCATCCGGTATCGGGGCAGTCTTTGTCGATTTTCTATGTGGTTTGTAGCATGTATGAACTCCTTTTGCAGTATCCCTGCCGATATCATTCATAAGTGTGACTTAAATGTTTGCTTTCTTTGCACAGCATCTTTGTGGTTGTATCGCATAGCCCAGAGCCAATTAAATATCACCAATTTGGAGCACATCAAAAAAAGTGTTTTTTCTTTATTGCCGTCAGTGCCGAGTCCAGGGAATCCTCGTACGTACCAGTTCTGTTCCCAGACTGTGCTGTTGGTCGACTTTACATGTACACGACCGGTCGAAAGTTCTAGAACACCCCAGTTTTTCCTCTTATGTACTGAAATTCAAGTTGCTCAAGTCCAATGAATAGCTTGAAATGATACAAAGGAGTGCCAGAGGTTAAAAAACTGAAAGGCCTGTTTCAGGGACCACAAAATGGGTCAACAATTTAAAGCTGTTCTGCAGAAATGGAGGTTGATTAAGCCTTGGCGCAACTCATTCCTACAGGTGTCCCAAGTTGTGGAGTACTTACTACCTCCTCTGTCTGCCTAAAAACAGTGTTGGGAACACGCTGTGGTACTACACCCTCGTGAACATCAGCTGAACAGCACTGTACTGGAGAAAGTCATTTGTTGAGTTAACAATGGAAGAGAGACAGAACTTCTTAACACTTGAAGGTGTAGCTTTGTCCTCCAGAGCAGGGGTCACCATCGTTTTTTCTTGTGAGAGCTACTTTTAGAAAATGAAAATGGCCACGAGCTACTCATTTTTGTAGAAATGATTTTCATACCTTATTTCAACCCAAACAAAGCAAATATGCGTGTTTTACCAAAACATTCACAAAATGCTGGTTTCCACAACTTACATTTTATGTTTCAGAATACTTTTCTTTCATTATTAACTGAAAACCTGAATGAAAAGCAGGCTTGCGGGCACCTCATGTGGTCGTGGGGGGGCTACCTGGTGCCCGCGTTGGTGACCCCCTGCTCCAGAGAAATTGGAGTGTTCTAAAACTTTTGACCGGTAGTGTATGTCAGCTCTCATACCTGGATAAATGATATTGTTGTCCCTTAGTCGCTCACACTGTGCACAGAACACATGAGAGACATATCAATTACGGTGATAAATAAAAAGATGAAATGAAACGATCCGACGAGAGACAGGCTTATTGGGAGTTTCAGCAATGAGAGCCAAGCATAGGCCTATCACGATAACACGTTTTGCTGGTTGATAATTGTCCTCCAAGTTATTGCCAATCAACGATGTTATTGTTTTTCATGAATGTAATGATAATATATGGCATAATAATGCGAGTACGCCACATCAAACGCAATAAACTCTCATCATTTCTCAAGAGTATTTAACTCATTCAATCCCAGCCATTTTTCAAAAGTACCGGCCATTTTGACTGATTTTTCAAGGCACACAGAATTCTCCATTCAACGGCTATATAAACATGGAACCTACCAAAAGAAAGATTAGCCTCTCATCTTTCATCAGAAAGAAGCAGTTTGTTTCTACCTTTTTCCGTTCTTTAGTAATCAGTAGTAGAACATAGGTACGTTTCAGGAAAATATCAGTTCCCAACAAAAAAAAGGAAAAAAACAGCTTTGTGTGAAACGATACATTTCAAGCATAACTTTCACTTTGACACAGGTTTTTACATAAATTACTCAAAAAAGGGTTGTTTTACATGAAAATAACAATGTATTTATAAATATAACACCATGAACTATCATGCATGTGTGCATGCGTTGAAATTCTACATGTCAAGCAACAACTCGACTCTGAACCTCCATCACTTCCTGTCCTCCACATTTGTCTGCCCGCCATTGAGGTTCCCTAAGGAGCGCATTTACTGTGACACACACAAGCAGGAGTTTTATTTACGTCTTAAGTGGCTTATTTACCCTCTGTTATGGCTGCTATATCGGGTAATGCGAGTGTAAAGTCATTTAAAGCAGCCATTACAGTCCATTGTTGAGACAATAGCCACCACAGTACACTGTCCAGAAAAAAAACAAGTAACTGCTAACGTGTGAGCCTATGTGATGTTATTTATGTCTAATATGTCGTATTTTCTTTGATTGTGTCTACTATGTTGGGTCACATGAGTGTAAAGGTGACTATAGGGGTGTTATTTCATGTCTAGGGGGCTCTAATCATGTTACAAAATGTATTTAGAAGATCGTAAACAGGTTTTTGTTGCCATAACTATGAAAATATGCCGTTTATTAATATTGAGTCCTGCTTTGCAGAAATTCACTTACCGCGGTCGAGTCTGGAACCAATTAGCCACGATAAAAGAGGGACGACATTATTACATATCATACACTGCGTCTTCGAATGCATCTACTGAATGTTTTATAATGGTATTTTAGTTCATGTCGCCATTTTTATGCTTGAAAGTTCTTAATTTAGGCAAAAAAGACCTGTAAAATTTGCTTGAATATGCATATTTTCTCACTAATAATACGCTGCAACCACAAACCACGAGCCATTATGTAATTAAGAAAATAAAGTAGACACAGATGCGAGACAGCAGGGACGGGAGGGGAAGTGGGCGGGGCTGAAGATACATGGGAAACTAATAACCCGGAGTGTATACAAGAGGCACATGGAGAACACATGAGTTTAAATGAGACATGTGTAACAAATGAAACTCAAAGGTACAATTAAAATTGCAGCTGCAAACAGGAAACAACACTCCCCCCACATATTGACGCGTAAGTCGTATGCTTTGCTTTGCGTGCCTCTGAAATGTCGCCGTAGCCGCCATCAAGACGACAGGGTGACATTTAAAAAATCCACACCTGCGATCTATGGAGTGTTTGCACGTCATTCAAATGTTGTATTATTTCAAGGAGGATGACAGTTATTGGGCATGTGATACAGCTGTGAGATCCTGTAATCCAGCAAAGCAATATCTTCCAAAGTCTAGGTGGCTTCACAGTGCCAAACATACACGGTATCAATAAATATACTGTATACACTTTTACCGCTGCGCACAAAAAGGTGAAACTTTGTCAAAACATCAACAGCAAAGGTGTTGCCAGTGCTATGATTTTTCTGAGCAAGACACCACATGGTGGCGCCGTTATTACACCTCCAAAGTATGATGTGAAATCTCTCACAGCTCCGCAGAACACCCACTGCAACTTTAGCGTGTTTAGCCGAATCACCTCCGGATTTGGTACACACCTTTAGGGAGCTGACAAGCACGTATTTCAGCAAGAAAAACATGGCTGCCATCAAGCGAACAAGGGGCCGGACGTAGAAACTAATTGTCCATAAGTCACTGAGCATTTGTCTAATGACTCCAAGTCAGGTCAGGTCATTGATGGCAAAGTCCAAGTTGTGACTCAGGTCCCAAGTCGTGTGACTTGAACACACACCGCTGGTATTTCTGAGTGTTCTGTGTGCTTTCTGGTTGTCTGGAACAGATTACCGTAAATTCCGGACTCTAAGACGCTACTTTTTTAACACGCTTTGAACCCTGTGGCTTAAACAGTGATGCGGCTAATTTATGGCTAACAGAACTACAGTTCCTGTGATGCTTAAGTGTGCAGCTTCAGAAAGTAGTGAAGTGGACGCTGATACCACGTTTTGAAGTCTTAATGCAGCGATTGTGTTTTAATCTGACAGATTTTAAGTAAGTTTGATAAAGTGTACAATTACTCCGGTGTCTGCTTGGACCATGGCGACTGTTTAACTCTGAGGGGGGAAGCATCTCACATCTCATCACCGGAGGTAACGATTGACACTGGGAACACCGAATGTTTGCAGGATTGCAAGGTTTATAGTGTGTTTCTGTGTAAATATCCCATGTTACAAGGTGGTCACCTGTGGCTTACAGTATGTACGTTCTAACTTCTTTGGTTTTCAGACCTTTCGAGTTTTGCCTATTGGGGTCGCGGGGGCAGCAGTCTCAGTAAGGAAGCCCAGACTTCCCAGTCTCCTGTACCTCTTTGAGCAGACAGAGCTTTGCCTGTCCGGTACAACAACCGAATTACAGCAGACGCCGCGCCGCTCGGCCTGTTGATCTCATGCCCCAACGTTTGCTCACTTGTCAACAAGGCCCGAAGATACTTGACCTTCGCCACGGGCAAGACCTGACTCTCAACCCGAAGGGTGGAATCCAACCTTCTCTGACAGCAAAACCACGGCCTCAGATTAGGAGGTGCTGAGTCTCATCCCAGAAGCTGCAAACTGCCCCAGTAAACGCTGAAGGTCCCAGCCTGATGACGCCACCAGCACCACATCGTCTGGGACTAACAGAGACGAGATCCTAAGACCCCTGAGGCCTCAAGTGTGTCCAGCTGGAGGTTCCACTGTAATGAAAAACAAGCTGTGGCTGTGGCTGTGGACACCCCTGGTTTACAGCCTTTCATTAGCAGAGGGAAACGGTAGCGACAAGGAACAAAACTAAGTTATGGTCCAAAGCAATACTAGTCAAAGGTAAGCTTTGCAACATGATTTATTGTTTTGAATGTTGACAACCACAGTTAGTTGCATAGCTTCTTTTTGCACTTAAACTATGCTAAAATGTTACTATTTTTTTATGGGGAAGCTGATTTTTAAAGCCGATTTAATGTTCATGTTTTTTTATTTTACCCATCATCTACAATCCTTATGTGGGACATGAACACACGTCTTTCTCTTTTCCGTGCATTCAACAGATATGAAAACTGCTAAAAAGAGGCAGCTAAGAATGCAGGTAATGGGGCACACCTATTTAGGGTTTCCAACTCCCGGAAAAGTAAATGAAGGACACCTTGTTGGTGGGGCAACCCACCTGGCGTACTTATTTTTACACACAACTGGTGTTTTGAGGGTACGAAGTTATTATAATGATAAAAAGCAAAGTTGCTAAACAACACTTTAAAATAGTAAGTAACATAGTAGCATATCCCTGTGGTAAAAAGACACATCTGACCAGACCAAAAGCTAGACAGATAGCTTTAGCGAGCTAGCCAACTGCTGTCAATGTGAGTCACAAGTGACAGCCAGGCAAAGTGTTCTTTCTTTTCTTGGGAGAATGAACAGAACAAGAATTTCATTGCATAGCAGAACTACCTGTTTTACTGTGCATATGACAATAAAACTCTTGAATCTTGAATTGTGTAAACAAAGATGCCAGAGAGCGCAAACGGCGATTGATTGGTGAGCACCAGCTCAATCATCGATTGGCTTAGCCTGTGACAAGCTGTCGTCAATAGGCTCCACATTTTACACAAGTTTAGATTCTCACAGTAATATACTTTTATTTGTCAGTACGGGACGATGTGGTTTTTCAAGGGACGGCTGGCAACCCTAAACATTTTCCGCCTATAAAGCCTCCTAAAAAAAAAAGTCCAAAAAGCGCCAACAACTGACACATTCCATGTGACACCTCGCTACACCACACCGGATAGCGACTAGCCTCACCACACACTCATAACGCCGAAAAGGTAAAGCTACATATCGGAGCTGCCACCACTGCTGCTCTGTTTTTGTTTTTGAGTTTGGAAAAGTTAACGCTAGGCGTAGCGTTCCTTTCTATGTTGCTATGTGAAGTCAATGCACGCGGGAAGAGAGTTCCGCTAATCCCCCCCCCCCCAAAAAGTGCACTTTTCCTTAAAATTTGAAATGAAGACATTAAAATAAGATGGAGAGAGCACAGTTAGGTTAGATGGGCAGCAAGGATCAACACCCATTAAACATCTGTGCTGTTTGTCTTTGTGTTGCGTTTAAACAACGTGGAGATGAACTTGAGGAAACCAGTCCAGTCTTGTTCATCGATTTGTTTTGTCTTATGTCCTGCAGTGGAGAGTGCGGTGAACTCCCTCAGGTCCAGGTGTTGGCTCTACCTCGCGCTGAAGAAACGAGGAGAGTTGATGGGTGCACTACCCCCACAAGCTATGTGGCTACGGTGGATACATGACTGATCACGACGCAGTTGATGAGGTTTATCCTCACATCTTTTAATATATAATACTGAAGATTAAAAGCGTTCAAATGAAAATTCCCCGCTGGTCGTTCCACGTAGCCCCGAGGTGAGAGTGAGAACCAATGCATGCAAGTAAATAGTGGGGTTCATGTTGTGTTCTTATGTGACGCTCCATAGAACATTAACAGCATTGCATTTTTCCGCCCTTTTCCCCCCCCAGGTGCACAATGACAGGACAGTGTTCTGATGTTTTATACCTGACAACGTTTTTTTGTTACTATTTTTGAAAAGTTATCTGCCCACAATGGATGGTATCATTCATTTATGTAGCATAAGCGCAAGCCAGGTCCAGGCAGGCATCATCATTTCACAAAAGTAGCGGATTTATTGTCCGCACAGAGACGGACTTACGATCTGCAGCCTTTGGTTTCTTCTGAACTTGAAAATTGCTTGGCCCCTTGATTCCGTTACATCCGGTTCTTGTCCGGTTCTGGAGTTTTCTTCCACTTTTGGACTGTATTGTACTTTAAATGTTGTATTAAATTTGACCTGCAGAACTGTTCACGTTCCGAGGCACCACAATTACAGTATAGGACTTAGATTTGAAAATTTTACTTCATTTCAATCCAGGACGATTTTTGGGGTACAGGATTTTATCCTTGAATGTTTCTCTTAAAATGTAATTGGATTTTTTACATTATGTTTGATACAATGTAATTACGATTTGATTTTATGCCCTTATACTGTATTTCATCATCATCATGATATGAAGAGTACGTACCATAGAGGTTCCGTTACAGACTTTCAAGCGAATGGCGAAAAAACGCCAAAGATTACCCAAGAAAATGATTATTTTTGACACACAGTCTCACACATGGCCTTGGCGCTGTGCCTCACGCACTTATTAAATGCATTGAAAGTATATAACTCACCATGAATGAGTGATAATGTAAGGTTAGCTATGAACATAAGGTGTTTTTTAAAGCTGCGGCAGTGTTTGAAAAAGTATATATGTAGGTATAAGTATATCAAACTTTCAATTCTGCCTTGCCTCACATAAATCTGATGGGATCAATGCTTGGCAAAAAAACATTATCAGTCTAGCATAAAGACATAAACATAAAAATGAGAGTGAATGAGATGTTTTTGTGTGGGAAAAACCTGCCTATTTTTGGAGAGAAAAAAATGTATTGACCAAACATGTTCAAATTTGCGTGGTTGCAAATGTTGAATCGAACGTTGCGAATTTATTGTCTATGCGGAGACGGACTTATGATCTGTAGCCTTTGGTTTCTTTTGAACTTGAAAACTGCTCAGCCTCTTGATTCCGTTTCATCCATCCATTGTCCATTTTGGGAGTTTTGCTTGACTTTGGGGAAAAATGTACTACTTTCAATAATGAAAAAATGTAATGACCAGAAATCTGCAAATTCACGGAGTTGCAAATGCTGAATCACGAATGCGTGGCGCTCCAATGTATCTTCTTGGTTGTATCATTTTCAGAAAGATACTGTATGTCTCCATGTGGTGGTATCATTCATTCGTGTCGCATAAACACAAGCCTGGTCCGGTCAATTCCACAGAGTTGGGGGATTTTGGCATCATCGTTTCACCAAAGTAGCAGATTTATTGTCCACACGGGGAGGGATTTATGATCGTAGCCTTCGGTTCCTTCTGAACTGGAATATTGCTTTGCTTCTCAATTCTCTTTCATGCAGTTTTTTCCGTTTCTGGAGTTTTGCTCGACTTTTGGATCAACGAAAAAACGTCCTATTTTCTGGGAATTTTTTTTTTTAATTAATTGACCAAAAATGCACAAATTTGCAGGGTTGCAAATACCGAATGGCAAATGTGCGGTGTTCCCCTGTATCTCCTTGTGTCTATCATTTTCAAAAAGTGATCTGTCCACAAGAGGTGGTATCATTCCTTCATGTCCTATGAACACAAGCCAGGTCCAGTCGGTTCCAGAGCGTGGAAAGCCAGGGATTTTGGCGGCATCGTTTCACAAAAGTAGCAGAATTGTTGTCCACACGGAGATGCTCGGAAGTCATTTGGGGGTTTAGCCTCTCTGGGAAGCATTTTCCACAAATTCCAGGTTCGGCCTCCCAAAACGTTGGCGCCTTGTGTCCGTCCGCACAGAGAAACGATACTTTGGATTCTCAGAAAAGGTCCTTAACTTCTCCTGCCCTGGTGTGTTGAAAGCAATGGTCTCATGTGTAATATTTTACACATCATACCAGATGCGGAAGCGCAGACCGTAGCGCAATATCTCTGTGAAGCTATTTTGTCTGTATTCCTGTAAAGCAGGGGTCACCAACGTTTGTCCTTGTGAGAGCTATTTATTTTCAGAGCTTATTTTAAACCCAAACAAAGCGAATATGCTTGTTTTACCAGAACATGAACAAAATGCTGGTGTCCACAACTCACATGTTGTATTTCACAATGCATTTCTTTCTACTGTTCTTTCATTATTAACTGAAAACCTGAATGAAAAGCAGGCTTGCGGGCACCTCATGTGGTCGTGGGGGCTACCTGGTGCCCCCGGGCACCACGTTGGTGACCCCTGCTGTAAAGGGTCATTGTCTGCTGATTTGGCAGCGCTAAACCTGGAAGAGTTGTCCGTTTGTCGGAATAGAAAGCTCATCAACTTCCTTCGCCTTTCCTAACACCATCAGTTGACTTCTGTCGAGACATCCTGGACTTACGTGGGACGTTAGCTTGATTCCTTTGGCTTAGGACCAAGTGCCAAATACCAACGATTACCCAGTTTTACAAAGAAAGCTGCGGACCGGACTTTGGACACCCTTGTCCTGAAAACTGGGCATGGAATTAGTGTTTCCACCAAGTGGTAGAGTTTGCTACAGTTTGGCACAAATGTCCCAAAAAACTGTCCAACTTCTCCATCCATCTTCATATGGTGGCATTTGTATACCAACGCCCCAGAGCTGAGTTTTGAGAACCGTTCAAGCTGGAATCGGATCAGAGACCTTCCATTACTCGAACGGTACCGTGGAGAACTGAACTGCTTGGTGGGAATACATATTTGAAGTGCAGTATGCAGCTCTAGGGGCTACATTAGCGTAGCTTGTACCGTCTTTGTGGCGGGAGTAATCACTGGTCGCTTCTTTGTCATCTTCTCCTTTATGCGGTATTTCGCAACCTTGCGTCCCCCAACTCTGGAAGGCAGGAGCGAGGCTGGCCCGAACCCTGGCACGCCACGGCACATCAAAACTGCCCCCCGCCCCCACTTTGATTGTACTCCTGCCATTTTTGAGCCGGGCTTCACTAAGCGAAGAATGAGCGTCCACCGCTGGCCTTTCATGCTGCCCTTTGAAGTGCCGCTCTGTTAGCATAGCCGCGAGCCCAGGAAGAAAGAGGGCGCGCGAACTGGAAGTTAATCCTCGTCTGCGCGCCGGAGATGTCAGCTGGAAAGAAGTCAGGTGCCGGCGCCGTTCCTGCTATTCCTCTGTAGCCTTTGTTGGGGGGGCGCCACCGTCATCACACGCATACAGGTCGCTGCCATCCCCCAAAGGATTCGGGGAATTTTCCCTCCTAACGACTCATGAGTGGCCCGCCTGAAAGGGCCAGGTGCTCCTATTATGGTTTTGTAACCGGGACCACGGCGGGAAAAGTGTCCGCTAACACTTGCACAACTTAAAAGCTTTTGTCTCCCCTTGGATTCCGGGGTTCACTTTCAGTTTAACGCATGATCGAGGAAAAGTTTTTATGCGCGGCGCTCGGGCTCGGTGAAAGTGCTGAAAGGCAACATCGCCCGACGGGATGACAGGCGGGATTTGGCTTTTGCTTTATCTACATTTCCAATATTGATTCAGCTGTCAGGCGTCTTCAGCGGCCTCTGGCTCGCTCAATCGCGTCCACTCAGACAGCCAAGAAAGTCCAAACTAGTTCATATACATTTTTTGCACAGAAATTAAGCAACCGCAAAATAAGAACAAAGCTTGATTTATGATCTGTGGCCTTTCAAAATGCCTCTTTGTTCCATTTCATCAGGTTCTTTCCATTTTAGACCTTAGAGGTTACGCTTTTGAAGTTCCACCTGCCTAATCGTTCCAAGTTCTCCGTTTCTTTTTCAAATGTTTTTCAACGTCTCAGTTTCACTCCTAGACGATTTTTGGGGTACAGGATTTTATTCTTGCATGTTTTAAATTGAAATGTGATTTTCATTTAAAAAAAATATTACAATGTTTGCTGTTATAGTCAAGTTCTAAATTTCAATCCTAGACAATTTTTGGGAAACGCGATTTTATTCTTGCATGTTTAAAATTAAAGTTTTATTTTTATATTTAAAAAAGAAAACATGATATGCAGTGTATATATAATACTAAATGCTAAAGTTAAAAGTAAAATAATACATTTTTAAAAGTAACACAAATTAGAAAACTCAAAAAAATGTAACAAGTCAATTATGGTGTTTTCTAGCCAAAAATACGTAAAATAAAAATGGTAAATACGTTAAAAGAAAATAAAATTTCAAAAATACTTTTTGACTGTACAACATTTTTTCTGATTATTTTTGTTCCGCCGCTGTCATCTGGTGGCCGTTTTAAACACTCACTTTTCGTTTGCCAAATATGCTTCCTTAGCCAACACAGTGGGTCGGTGAAAAGCTGAACACCCGAAACAATGCGGAGAACAAACCTGTCCACAAACTTGAGTTTTTCCTCATCAGATTGATTTCAAATATGGCAACGACACGCCGTCGACGAGCCTCTGGTGCCCATCGATCGTCGACACGGAGACTCGCCTCGCTGTCGTATAATCACGGGGAGGCAGCTGGGGGTGGCGCGGTTTCAAGCTGTTTCCTCTGACAGCACGGGCATCTCACACACACACACAAGCATCCGCCCCCAAGGACATTGTTACTGGAAGCCTTCACTGTGCATAAAGAGGTTGAAAGTCGGATGCTTTGGAGCACTTTTAAATTGACTAAGCCCATCAAAGATTTCTTCCGAACAACAGAAAGTTGTTTGACATGGCTCGATCTGACACTGGTCACCTGGTGTGTATTGTTGTTTTTCTTTCCAAAGAAAGGAACATCAAAATCAGCCCTCGGTGCTGCAACATCAGGCCCGACTCGCCTCATTATTGTTATTATTCCTTGAAACCTGTGTGTGAGGGTGTGTGTATCGAACGTCCCCGGTGAAGAAGGGGATGAAATAGTCAATTAGCATTCATTAGGAATGAATGGAAGCTTTGCAGCGCTCTCATTTTGACCTGCCTTTTTGTGGTCGTAGTGCGTGATTGGGTGCTTGGAAAGAGGACTCTGATGTGCTCCGGAGGAATTCGGCTGTCTGAAAGAGACACGGGATTAAAGATGAGGAAAAAAAAAAAATCAGGGTGCCGCGATTGTAAAACGGGACAATTGGGCCTGTTGGCTTAAGCGCTTCAAGCTCCTGCTAACATTGTTGATGCAGCTGCGCCCCACGTGACCACTTTTAGGACCACTTTGGACGCAAGCCCCGCTGTTTAAATGGCCGCTTGTTTCTAAAGAAGTGGCATGAAAAAAAGACACCTACAGATAAAATGTATTACCGCTTATGTCAACGCACCTCAGAGTGGCAGACAGACGTCATAACCGAAACCAAAACCTGCCACATTTACTTTAGACCGCTTTCCTCCATTCTGTTTTCATACCATATTTGATGCTCTTATCTAACAGAGCTGCTGCAGTAATTGAATATAAACGTGATTTTTTATTATGTTATTTGTGTTTATTTATTTTAAAAATATTTAGAAAGGAAGATATACATGTATAGAAGAAGCCCCTTGAATTGGGCTGATCATTGCAAAGGTAATTAGTTAATCAAATTTGAAATGATTTAACTTTAAAAAAGTAAATACAATAATATATTTAAAAAATCAACTTGACTATTACTTTGGTTTGGTTTTGTTTAATTGATTTCGAACACGCCTATGTTCTTTTGGGTCAAAGCAATACAACACCAAAACAATAATTTTACATTGGCAGCGATTGAATTGATCAAGTGACTCTCGCGAGACTTTGATATCTAAACCAGGAAGAACGCCCACGAGCCAAGCCCAAGCAAGGTACAGTGATGATGATGATGATGATGATGATGATGATGAGCCCATTTCTGCACCTGCTCAGTGTGTAATAAAGTGAGACATGCCTGTTCTGCTACCATTTGGCCTCAAGTGCTGAGTGCAGGTGGTAACCGTGGCGACGCGGTAAGTATCTGACAACGCTACGCGGGAGAGAATTATAAATGGCGGCTGACGTTTGTGTTGCTGATTAGTACCAGAAACTTCGAGGCTGATTTGATTCAAACTTCGTAGAGTGTTTTCCTATGTAACTGTTTTGAAGCGCATTTGGGTTTTTTCTTTATTGATCAACACTTTTTTTTGCGTGAAATTTCGCAAAGACGTCGTTTAAACCACTTTGTATGGCGCATGATCGCCCCTTACAGGACTGGAGGGGAACTGTCGAATGAGCGTGCTGGTTTTACAGCACGGAATGATTGATTGTTACTTGCACTTTGGTCAGCAATATTGCTCTCTACGTGCTATAATTACATTCATCATAACATGTTTGAAATTACTCAAATAAAGCGCAGATACAGTCCACTTTTGTTTCTGTTTTGATGAGCCACTCAGCAAGGAGGAGCTCCTACATGGAAGCCCTTTTCCGCCACTGAAAGAAAAAAAAATATCCCATTGGGAAGTCAGAATTATGTGAGAGAAAGTCGAAATTATGAGATAAAAACGGCGCATGTGCAGCCTTCTTTGCTGGAGCCTTCGGCACTGGCACATGCGGCATTTGTATCTCATAATTTCAACTTTTTATGTCATAATTTTGACTGTCAAAATTTTGACTTGGCTTTTGTCATAATTATGATTTGTTTTTGTCTCATAATTTTGACTTTTTATCACATATTTGTTTCTATCTTATAATTAATTACTTTTCTGTCATAATTACGATTTTTTTGTCTCATAATTTTTGACTGTTTATGTGATAATTATGATTCCCATAATTGTGACTTTTATCTCCTAATTTTGACTTTTTATGTAATAATTAAGACCTACCATATTTTTACCGTATTATTTTTTTCTTCCAGTGCTTCCCTAAGATCCAGTGGAAAAACACTCCAAAAGTTTTGATTGACACGGTGTGCCTGACCCTTGGCTAGGCAACCACATTTTCGAACTCAAACACAAACTATATTGGAAGTCAACTAAAACTAAAATAATGTTTTATTTGTGGTACTCCGCTGAAGCACACAAATATGTTGATGAACTTGTACTGCTTGGGGGAAATGGAACTTTCGTGCAGCAGCAGCAGAAGATACTGTAATGTGAACTAAATAGTGTAAATAGAACTGCATTTAGACCACAACCCATAGGGGGCGCCACAATGTCACATCCACCTGGCGTCAGATGAAGCAGTTTATCCTTGGTGTTAAACAAGCAGGAGGCCGTCCAACATCGAGCTCCGCCGCTTCTTTTATTCCCAAATCAAGCCATCTTTTGCTTTTCCTTCACCTTCCTCTGCTTTGGCCAATCAGACCAATTTTGTGCTTCGTTGTGACCGAGGCAGGCTTCTGATGGGAGGGCATTAGGAAAACTGAAGTTTCTCAATAATTGGGTGGCAAAATTGAAACGGGCGACAAAGCGTGTGAAATTAGCGCTGAGGACCGGACTTCAAAAGGGTGAATTATTTCAGGTAGAGAGTTAGCTTAGTTTTAGGATCACGTCATAACTGTATTGTCTTTCCACCCGGTCTCAGTTTACTTTCATGGACTGTTAAAGTGGACTTCGTAAAAAGCCCAAAGGAGGTGAAGTGGATCCACACAGAGGACAGAAGTTCACTCACGCACACACTTGGTTGGGACCAAATTGCGTTCCCCGGCAGATCATGTGTGTGCATTCCTGCAAGCCTCCTGAGGTTTCATGAACATCACACGACTGTGAAAGAAGACATTTTGGAAGACCGCTTCAAAAAGCAAGGAGTGAAGGGGAAAAAAAGCCATCTTACAACCGAGTCTGGAATGTGTTTGTTTTGAAATGAACACAATTTACACAGTGGACTCTCGGAAACTGACCGCAGTCTGTTTGACCTCCATTTTATTTTTTGGGAGGTTTTTGTATTTCACCCCCAAGAAATGCAGTGGAAATGTCAGAAGCTCCAAAACGTGCAAACCCCGCAGGAGGGAAAGTGTGAGGATAACCGACGTCTCTTCGGGACTTCTGAGTAATTCCAGCAGTACCTCTGAAGCTCCACTAGGTGACAGTGTCTCCCTGCAGACCCCCGCCTCTTCACGCTCCATGATTACTTTTACTGCATTTCCTTTTATTTAGTTGTGTTTTTCTGTGGTGAACTACTCTTTACCTTTTTACCAGGGATTTTTTGGTTTTTCCACTTTCGGCTTTTCCCTGCCAGGAGTTGCCACATATAAATGGTTTTGGTTTAGTTTTTACGCTGGATGCCCTTCCTGACGCAACCCTGGCCGGGACTCCAACCAAAATAAAATTAGAAATCGATTAGAAACTGATAGATGAAACATGTACTCCATTTCGTTTCTTTCTTTTTTGGTTTGACACTTTTCGTCCGCAGGATTGGAAGCTTTATGGGGGACCACCAGCAGGACAAACACTAGTCTGACTAGATAGGACAGCAATAGTCTGAGGAGTTGGTGCAAGATCCAAACTATTGCGAGAGAGCTTTGGGTTTTTCAGTTCTTTAACGATGATGTACTCCATGAGACGGTGGGACTGTCCTATATGTTATACATACAACGTTGTCGGCAGGACCCCAACCTGCGGGGGGAGACCCCAATGGATTTCTAGTCCATCGCCTTAACCCCTCGGCCATGACAACGTGCTACATGTGTTAAACAATGCTAGGTTTGATGCGGTGTAGGAACACAGCAACGCTAAACAATAAAATGGTTGAACTTCCGTCTGACTTAGAAATTGTTAGAGAGCTTGTGAGTATTGTCATTGCATTCTCAGGGCATTGAATCGATCCCAGCTGGACTGTTCAGGTTGTCTGAGGAGACGTTTCGCCTCTCACTCTAGCAGGCTTCTTCAGTTCATCGATCAAATACTAGCCTGACTAGATAGGACAGCTCTCATCAGAGGAGTACAAAATCCGAAGAATCGTTAGATTATTAGTTATTAGTTAGTTATTCACAACGTCTTAGGCCTTAAGAGAGCTCCTTAGGCGGCAAAATGTTAGGACTGGTGAGAAGACTTTTAAGACGCCTAAGAGTGTTGTAAACAGACAGGACGGCGGGAAGACGCAGAGCAAGGAGAGATATTCTCTGTACGATTTAATAACACGCCACCGGCTCGATCGTGCAGGGATAATGTTTGTGGTGGACCTGCTGACTAGTCCCCCCAGTAGTAACACTATAACGCCTGAGCAGTTCTTAATTCTCATCCACGTTGTTGCATTCTCAGGAGTGGCCCCCATGTTGAAATTGAAGGAAAAGTCCGTTGTTGGCAGGACTCGAACCTGCGCAGGGAGACCCCAATGGATTTCTAGTCCATCGCCTTAACCGCTCGGCCACAACAACCAGGTAGTGATGCTGACAATGCTAACTTTGCAGAGCCGACGAAGATAAAATGGTTGAACTGCCGTCTCTTGACCTGCAGATCGGTAGAGAGCCTGTGAATATTCTCATCCATCCAGGGGGTTTACTGCGAGTGTAGTGGGTTAGCAAGGTGTGTTGAGCCTAAAGCCAGGCTTGCCTGTAGATTAAAGCGGCTGTATCACCACGGTAACTAACTAGGCTAAACTCTTAACCTGGTCCCGACCATCAGACTTCAGCTGAAAGTGCTCATGACACCAAAACACGTTATTTCTGCTGTGAAAAATAACATTTGAAGTCAGCAGTTTTTCCGAATGTGGAAGAGGCGGGGCTAGTGACGGTCCTACGTGGAGCTTCACGGTGACTCCAGTGCTGCCTCAACTGTCAGTTCTGGATGAATTGCTGTTGTTTGTTAAATATTTTAGCATATTATGCTCGCATTTTGTGTTGAAGGTTTTTGCTGGAACACTCGAGGAGACGCAGTACACTTGTTCACATTTCCTCAAGACACCATTCGCCTCGTCAGATCGGCAAACTTCGTGGGACACGTGTTACTTCCCCGCAAATGGAAATAAAAAGTCGAAAACCCACAAGACGTTCGACCGTGGAAACGCGTGCCAAGTAGAAAAATATGAGGCCAAACGCACAAAGCCGACAAAGTAAGTTGATAACCACCGCCACGGTACCGTTTAACTTTTTGTGTGGATTTTTATTTCCTTACAAAGCTTTGTGACGTGGTGGCTGTATCCACTGGGCAGACTCCCAAGTTCAAATGAGGGAAAAGTCTTCCGTTGTCAGCAGGAGTCAAAGTTACATGCAGAGACCTCGTCCATCGCCTTTAACCACTTGAACGCGGCAGCCAATTCTTGCTAACATTATTAGGTGGCCACTGAGATGACTGCAGCTAAAATCTATTCATGACACCACATGTGCTGTTTGCATTTATTTTTTAATTGTGCTCGGCATAAAAGTCAATTCTGTGATTCAGTTAGAGAGACGAGCCATTTCGGCACAAAAACACACATCCACGGACGCCAACGGAGCGTTCGTTAGACTGACTTGTTGTGATGAGATCAACAAGACGCGGAAGAAGCCATCACCGTCACAGCAGCATCAGCCAGAAGGAAAACAGAGAGAGAGAAAAAGTTGCAAACTCATTATTTACCAATCAGGAGCTGTAATGGAAAAGCTTGAACATGTCATTCGCGCACACAACGACCAAACTAATTACTTTTGACACAGTTGCTTTGTCCTGTCTTGATTTTCCACCACAAAACCCAAAACAGACTTGAAGTCGCCATGTAGTAATACGCATTATTAGGGCTGTCAATCGATTAACATAGTTCATCGCGATTAATCGCATTTGGTCCATTGGTAACTCCTAATTAATCGCAGATGGAAAGAGGATTTTATCTACAATAAGTAGAGATGTAAAGGATTCCATACAGCGTACAAACCATACGATTCAGTGGTTCCATCGGTTGATGTAGTCGTTAATCTTGCATTATAAAACGAAGAAGCCAATTGTATGGCATTCTTAGAGTATTTTCTAATGTGTAAAAGAGCACATCACGCACCCAAGCGGTCTGTAAGGCAGGGGCCCCCAACCACCTGGCCGCGGGAAACGCTCAGGCGCAAAGATGAAAAAAACACTTCAAATAATCAAATCATTTGTAAATACAGTAAGTACATCAAATTTGACTTCTTCTTTCACCTCATATTTGGTCCCAAATGCTGACCTTATTGAGTGCTAATGTGCATGTTTGGTGGATGGTGGCTCTGTATTCATTTTGGGCTTTTAATTTCATGTTGTTCCTGTGGTAGTTTTACACAATACTTAATAAAGGAGGTGAATGAGATCGCCATAATGTACGCATGTTTTGCTGATGTGTTGAAAGTCTTTCCCGGTGACTAGCTAGGGCGCTGCTGATGCTATTTGCACTCCACTCCAAAAGCTTGGGAACGCCTTCCGTGTCATTTTCAGTTCATGATCTTGCATCCAATCTCGCATTTTCCGTCTTCATCAGTGTGGCTCGGCGTCAGAGCAAGCTTTTAACAACTCCACAAAAAATGTGTGAGTTTAACCCTCAGACGTGCTGATTCAGTGACCACAAACATCCGCTAATCACAAACATGCAGGCTGTTGGGTCCAATTAGCAGCTTATTTACCGCAGGTGGAGCTGTTGGAGGAAGCAGATGGCTCTCAGCTGACGTCTCACACGAGGAGCGACTTCGTTTTCTGCTTCGCTTGAAAGGTGTGACTGGCTCTCTTGAGTCGAACACACTTAACACCCTTTCTTCTTCCAGCGGTTGTTGGATATCAGCCTCTGCCCGTCCCGCTAAAAACACCAAAAAAAAGGAACTTCTCTTTGTGGAGTGAAAAACGCTGCAAAACAAGCACCAGTTTAGAACGCACAGAGCTCACAGGTAAGTGTCACTGCCAGGTAAAGCCAGGTAAAGCCAGCAAGGAGGACGTACAAGACAAACTAAGATAGACAACCAAACCCCAAAAGAACAGGAAATAGGCCTGGTTTTGTCTACTTTTTGTGCTTCCCCATTCTGTGTCTTCTGTATCTTTAGCACCTTTTTAGATGTCATAGCAAAGTAGCCATAATACCACTAGCGATAGTAGTACAGTAATCCCTCATTTACCGCTGTTAATTGGTTCCAGACCTGACCATGATAAATTAACTTATTAATTTATTAATAATAACGTCCGGGCGAGGTGCGGTCTCTCCTCGTGTGTTTCTTCATAAAGGTCTTCTGAATCAGTCTTGGTCTGGCCCGTCACCCAGGACCTGTTTGCCTTGGGAGACCCTACCAGGGGCATATAGCCCTGACAACATAGCTCCTAGGATCACTCGGGCACACAAACCCCTCCACCACGCTAAGGTGCTGATTCACGGAGGGGCTAGACATACTGTAATAAGAGAAAATAAGACATGCAACACCTGTTTTTGACCTTCTAAATATGTTTTTTGACATTGTTAGAGCCATCTAGACATAAAATAACACCCCTATAGTCACCTTGACATTGGTATTACCCAATACAGTAGACATAATAAGAAAAAGAAGACATTGGTGGCCAAGTGGTTAGCAAGTTGGCCACACAGTCAGGAGATCGGGAAGACCTGGCTTCGACTCCCCACTTGGGCATTTCTGTGTGGAGTTTGCATGTTCTCCCCGTGTGTGGGGGGGTTTTCTCCGGGTACTTCGGTTTCCTCCCACATTCCAAAAACATGCATGTTAGCTTCGTTGGAGACTTGAAATTGTCCGTAGGTGTGGATGTTAGCGTGAATGGTTGTTTGTCTATATGTGCCCTGCCATTGGCTGGCCACCAGTCCAGGGTGTACCCCGCCTCTTGCCCGAAGTCAGCTGGGATAGGCTCCAGCATACCACGCGACGCTAATTAGGATAAGCGGCATAGGAAATAGATGGATAGAAGACATTTAAGACATAGAAAACCTATTTACAACCTTCTAAATATGTTATTTAATATTAGAGCCCTCTATACATGAAATAACACCACTAATAGTCACCTTTACATTCATATTACCCAATATAGTTGACATAAGAGACAATAAGACATGTAAGACATACAGTACCTGTTTATGACCTTCTAAATACGAGTTTAACATTAGCTCCCTCTAAACATGAAATAACACCACTATAGCCACCTTTACACTCCTATTATCAATATAGAAAACCTGTATACGACCTTCTAAATACAGTTTCTAACATTAATAGATCCCTCTAGACATTATATAACACCCTATAGTCACCTCTACACTGGTGTTGCCCAATGTAGTCAATATAATAACAGTAAAGAATCAATTTTATGACATAAACCATATTCACGCTCATTGCTCTAATTGGGTTCCCTCGTTGAGCAGAGTGAGTGGCAGGTGGACAGGAAGTGACGTTTTCACATGCGTCATCTGGCTTGAGTTGTAGCAGAGGTGAACTATCAACTCGTGCTCGTAAAGTAAACATACAACGTTGTCGGCAGGATTCGAACCTGCGCGGGAGACCCCAATGGATTTCTAGTCCATCGCCTTAACCACTCGGCCACGACAACCTTGTCAAGATGGTGCTCTCCCTAAAGCTGTAAAAAAGGTGCAGGAGGATGACATGCTGCTAGAAGATAGAGCATTCAGTCATCACCACTCTATTTAACGTGTTAGGAATGGAATATTTTCCACTGTGTTTTCAACAAGTATGGCAACATGTTTGTGCTTATCTACAACAGAGACGTAACACAACATGCACACACACACACACACACAGATTGCAGATGGAAGCTAATCGCTCTCTCCAGTGCTGGCATTTCAATTGTTTGCATCCACTCCAGGTTGAATTCAATTGTAAACTGTCCTTGAGACTCCCAGACTCATTTCACAGCTGTTAGATATAAGTTTGCAATTTATCCATATTTTATCAGCTCCTCTCAACCTCATCCAAAACAACCTGATCATTTTGAGTCGTTAATCCAAAAGGCAAAACTATTTTCTCAGCATAGCTCATTACTCGGTGACATTTCAGGAGCAGGGTTTTGTCAGCAGCAGCCTTATTAAACTGAAATGGTGGGGGAATTCAAACGAATATACTAGTTGGGTTATTTGATTTATTTGGCTGCCTCCAAGCCAGTGCATTGTTTCTGCCATGCATGAATTAGCATGCATATTTAGTGCATGCGTTGTCTTTGTCAAGTATTGGCAACCACCGCTGCCCTTTTCCTCTCACGGCTGCCTTTGTGTTGCGTGTGGATGCGGAAAAAAAGGTGACATTTAACCTTTGTTTTCTAACGTATGCATACTCGGCCTTGCGGTGCTCCTGTGTAAAAATGTGCTTCCTTCTCGCTTGAGGCTACACTTTGGCTCGAGGTGCCGCGTTCCAAAAGGTCAACGGGGTTGGAGATAAACTATGTGTGGTGTGGAGACATGCGTACAACGCTAACGCTCCTTTGTCTTTTCCTGCACTCACACTGTCTGACACGATGATCACTGTGCTCATCATTTTGGCAATTCAACCCTCAACTCTTTGCTCCCAAAGCCGAGTACCAGAAAACTCTGGTGTCCTTGTCAGCAGGATTTGAACCTGCACGGGGAAACCCCAATGGATTTCTAGTCCATCAATTTAACCACTCGGCCACGACAACCTGTCAGCAGGCAGGATGCTTCATTATTGTATTGCAATTTTTTTGTAAGGGGTCATCTTGCCTGTGGTGGGTCAGAGGTCACCTAGCATCTCAACATCTTGTGTTGGTCTCCCAAAGTTCATGTAAAGGTCCTGCAGCAGGATTCAAACCTACACTGGAAGACCCCAGGGGATTAGGGGGGCTGATGAGAGATTGACCTTGTAATACTACAGGAACAAAGTCATTTTATGAAAACATCGTCATAATAACACAAGAAATAAAGTCGTTTGAAATGTTCCAGTGACAGTCTGGGTATCTAGGACAAAAATATTGCAATTTTATGTGAATAAAGGTGTAAAAATACAAGAAAAAAATGTTAATTTGACTCAAATAAAAATGTAAATAATATGATAACAACAAAGTTCTAACAAGTCATAAATATGAGGGGGAAAAATCATTTTATAAGAACAATTTTTTGTAAAAAAAAAAAAAAAAAACCTAAAAAAGTCATAATACAAGACTTTTTTATTTTACAATAAAGTCATAGGGTGATGCATTTAGTTTTATTTTTATTTGCCAGTAATAGTCGGACCTCTACAACCATCTATTACAATTTGACGTGAATAAAGGTGTGAAAATACAACAAAACAATTACATTTTGACAAGAATGAAGTTGGAATATGATGAGAAAAACGTTGTCAGCAGTCATTTTATGATAACAATTTTACACAAATGAAGTTATCATACAAGACTTTTTTTATTTGCAAGAATGAAATCATAGGATGATGCATTCAGTAAAAAAAAAATCCAGTACGTGTCGGACTGCTACAACAAAAATATTGCAGTTTTACGTAAATAAAGGCGTAATAATACAAGAATTAAAAAAAAAAATAAAGTTGTAGTAAGATGAGGAAAAAAAGCTGTGAAAAGTCATAAATATGAGTCATTTTATGAAAACAATTTGATGTAAATAAAGTCTTGCAAGATTTAAGTCATTTAGGATGATGCTTTCTTTCAAATTGATAGTAATAGTTGGATCTTTCCAACAAAAATGCAATTTGACATAAATAAAGTGGTAATAATACAACAAAACGTGTTCATTTGGACTAGAATACAATTTTAATATGAGAAAAAACGTGTCATTTCCCCAAATTACAGTATAAGGCAAACAAAAGGTACCTTCCACAACAACTCAAGTTGCAAGAAGAAATGTGCTTGTTTGAGCCACGTTTTGCTGCTCTTTCCTCTCCTGGTTGTGTTCAAGTGAGGCTCTCGTTACTTTAGCTCTTGGTGTCGCGTCAGTAGTCTGCAGCACGCAGCAAGCCCAGCGTGATTCTACGCTGCTGAGATGGGCGAAAAAAACTCCACGGGGGGGGCCTGAGTGCAGAGCGTCATCAGAAATATAGAGGAGACAAAGTATCACACTCAGAAAGGGACGAAAACCACAAATACAAAGTTGATTTTAGAGTTTAACAAGCATTATTATGAACTGTCGTTTTGCAAGAACAAAGTCATGCAAAGATAAGAAAAATATTGAGATATCACAGGAAATAAAGTGCTAACCCAACACAAAAAAGTTCATTTCAAAAGAGTCAAATACTTTTTTTAAAAATACCAAAAGGATTGTCCATCCCACTCCGCCATGATTGTTGCTCCCGAGGACTTGCGGACACCTGCCGAACCCCTTTTGTCCCCATTGGGACACTGGTAAATTGTCACTTACTGGTGGCTCTTCTGACTCTTCAACACCACCAAGAAACGTTGGAAAGGCGTCGGACTTCAGCAGCAGTTTGGCAGATAGTCCAGCGACGTGTTGACCCGTGTTCACAAAACAGTCCCGTGCGAAGTGCCGTTGCCAGATGAGCATACGTTTCTCTTGCTGGCTGGGAATCAGCAACTCCAACCACTTGTTCCTGATGCTTGCCTCTTTCGGCTCACCCCTACAAACATTTCCTGGCAGCCATTGCTCAACGTCTAAAGACCGCGAGCAGAGCGAGGGTGCTGGCCAAGCCCATACCAGGAAGTCCGGGTTGCGTTGCTCACTTCCAAATGCGTATTATACCTCATTATCTGACGCGATGGCATCGTTTAACACGAGAACACATCATTGTAGCAATATTTATTGGTCAGAAAAGGGGAAAAGCATAAGAGGTCCCCTTTAAAGCAATGGGAACCAAATGCAGTACTTCCTGCTATGAAATGTGCTCTAACTTCTTTAATACTTGGGATAGAGAAGTGAATGAGGTATCAAATTAAAGTTCAGGTCATGTTTTATCAGATAGAATTAATCCCAGACGTGATTTCATTCAACCTGAAGTGTTGGTTGCACTCGATTGAAATCAAACGTGAATGCATTTGCCATTCATTGTTGTTTCCTTGTTTGTTTACATCCATAATTCATTCATACCCGATTCCCCTGCAAAACAGCAGGGGGCTCTAGGAGACTCCACCAGCTCTGTCCAGTACCCACGGATGTATTTCACAGTCGCACTACTGCAATATTTGCCAAAAAAGTTACTGAATCAATTTCAAGCTACTGAATCGTTTAGGATCATATCGTTCTAAATGAACCAATATCGTCCCTGAATCGTATCGGCAACCACGAAGCGTGATACGAATGGAATCGTCATTGAAACGACTTGTTGCGCTTCTCCCGAAAAACCCCTCCCCTTTTCTATCATTCTGAAATACACCTTATTTTCAGTTTTGGGTAACCTTTTCTTTCAACCCCTGGCACTTCGCCCCTTCCCTTGGCACCGCTTCAAGCTATTCCTTGAATAACTGGAAACATTGGGGAGTTTTAAAACTGACCGGTCGTGTATACGATAAATAATCAATAAATAATCATAATATCAATAAATAAACATACTCTTGTACTCTTGTGACTTGTTTCTGTTATTTCAATCTCAGCCACATGCAGTTTTTTCCTGCAAAATTTCGACTTTTTTCTCGTCATTGCACGTAGCAGAGGGGCGGGGTCCTTCCAGACGGCCCATGGACAGCTTCCGCTCCTCTCCTGTGAAAATCATTCCAACTTGTTTGCTTGATGTCATCGTTTTGGGGTTTTTACAGATAGACCACTAAATCAGTGGGTTCCTCTGAGGAGAAGCATGCCTGGGGGCTGGGGGGTCCACTATTTAGGATATGACAACCATCTTTTAATTGATGACAATTCCCAGCCCCCCACCCTCCCCTGCACCCCCTTGCCGGAATGTGCCCTCTTTAGCACCCAGGATTTATACTACCCTTCTGTTGTCGGGACACGGGGGGTCAGGGAGGGGGAGTCAAAAACCAGCACTGACCCCATGGGGGCACCCAACCGGCACACCGCGTCCGAGCTCATTGTGTGCGGGACATAACCGGGCCTGTTAGACGTCACACAAGTCATTGTGGGGTTTGTGTCCGTGTGTGGGGGGGGGCAAAGAGTCAAAAGACAACATCCCAGATGGCTCCTCTGGAACGCGGCCCTTCCATCACGCTTTGTTTCCGACGCTGCGGTGCGCATGCCTCCGTCTTGTAACGAGGTTGGCCGTTGTTTCATTTGGACTCAGGACACCGGCGACGGTTGGCCGCTTGGACAACACCGACCTAACCAACAACTGGAATTCATGTTATTCTCATGCGGGAATAAGACGAGAAGAAGACGGACGTCGTTCCAAGATGGTCACCTACGAACATTTGGAGATGAAACGGCACTGAGTGACGGAGGACAGGATGGGGGGTTTATTGGTGTGCCATGAAAAATAATAGGCAGTGGAGAGCTTCCTGTTTGCTCTTAACAATCCAATAAAATGCAGCCACGGCAAAATGAGCAGTCGTTACACTATTAGCCCATGGATAGCATTAGGCCATGCATACCATGCAGCATTTTCACTCTTTTTATTATTACCTTCCTGAAAGGCAAACGATACATCGCTAATTCCACTTTCATTCAGATGAAATGTCTAAAAAAGGGAAGAAACAACCGACACTTTATGTTTACACTGGTGTGAAAAAGCCTTTCCCCCCCTTCCTGATTTCTTATTTATTTGCATGTGTGTCACACTTCAATGTTTCAGATCATCAAACTAATGTAAATATTAGTCAATGACAACACAACTCAACACAAAATGCACTTTTTAAATGAAACATTTCATTATTAAGGGAGAAAACATCCAAAGCTACATGTCCCTGTGGGAAAAAGTGATTTAAAACTTAACTGAGATGAATTGAGATCTATCTGTCTGGAAAAGCTTATAAAGCCATTTCTAAAGCTTTGGGACTCCAGCCAACCACAGTGAGAGCCATTATCCACAAATGGTCAAAACATGGAACAGTGGTGGACATTCCCAGGAGTGGCCGGCCAACCAAAATGACCCCAAGAGCACAGTGACAACTCATCCAAGAGGTCACAAAAGGCCCCACAACAACATCCAAAGTACTGCAGGCCTCACTTGCCTCAGTTAAGGTCAGTGTTCATGACTCCACCATAATAAAGACACTGGGCAAAAACGGCCTGCATTGCAGAGTTCCAAGACCAAAACCACTGCTGAACAAAAACAACATTAAGGCTCGTCTCAATTTGGCCAGAAAGCATCTTGATGATCCCCAAGACCTTTGGGAAAATACTCTGTGGTCTGATGGGACAAAAGTTGAACTTTTTGGAATGTGTGTGTCCCATTACATCTGACATTTCAGAAAAAGAACATCATAGCAACAGTAAAATATGGTGGTGGTAGTGTGATGGTCTTCAGGACCTGGAAGACTTGCTGTGATAAATGCAAGCATGAATTGTGCTGAAGGGGAATGTCCGGCCATCTGTGGGTTTTTCACACCACTGGAAGTGCAATAAGCAGCACTGAATTTCATGTTCAACTAAAGTAAAGTAAGAGAGCAAGTTGGGAAAACAATCCAGTTGTTAATTTGTTAATTTTGTTAGTCAAATGTCAAAAAAAGATAACAGGAGATCTTTTGGGACATTTTGTGTCATTCATTTTGCAATTTTATTTTCAAGCCACTTTGGCTGTGTGAATGAATTTAGGCCAAATTTGTAAGAGGGTAGTCATTAAAAAAAATAAAATAAAAAATGTAATTGTCTGAATTAGCTTAAAATGTCAGAAAGTTCCACATTTACCAGAAAATACATAAAGGTCTCATTTTAGCTTTGGGAAGTGAGGACTTTTAAAAGACCTCTAAAGGGTAGTTAAGCATTTTTATGACAGTAGTTGGAGGCAAATAATAATAATAATAATAATAATAATAATAATAATAATAATAATGATAATAATAATAATAATAATAATAATAATAATAATAATAATAATAACAAGCTGGCAAAGCCTTTCCAAATCTAAAAAAGTCCTGTCGTTTGAGTTGAGTTGAAAGCGGAATGTTTACTTTGTGCACTTTTGGTGATGAATTTGCGCCTGCGCTCGTCATTCTCGCTTCATCCTCCGCCAGGTGACGGAGATGGAGTCCCAAGGAAGGAAGTTGTATGCAAGCAGAGCACACATGTTCTCTGTGGTCGCATTAAGCGCAGCCCACAAGACGACACAAAAGAAGAAAATCCTCTGCACTTTTTGTATTTTTTCTCCCCATGGAGGAGGCCTGCTTTCAATTTGCTGCGTGGGATCCAAAGCCAGTTGTAACGGCGTCTGGATGTTGGATGCTGACGAGCAGGACCAGATGTGGCGAGCTCCGAGGACGGTCGGCGTCTACGTCACGGGTGAACGGGACGCCGGTGAAGTAGCACGCGGACGAGTCTTGGCCTCGCTCTCGCCCCTTCAGCCATTTTGCCTCTGCGGCGTAATAAGGTGGCACGTTGAGGGTGAGGGAGGGTGGGAATGGAAGCAAAGAGTTTTAGGCCAAAGGCGAGCAGACACTGGCAACAGCGGCGTGGGCGCGGCCCAATGAGAGCGGTGATATGCGCTCATTGATATTCAGTCTTCCTTGGCTATGCCGCAGTTGGAATATCGCTCCCTCACGATATCGCTGTTGGAAAGAACAATGTGAGATTTCGAGAATAAAGTCGTACATTTCGGAACAAGGTGGTCATGTTACGTGTCCCACGTGTCAGAGCAAGGAAACTCTCCTCTTGCTTCACGCAAGCTTTTATTTATAACGTGGCAGCAAAACACAGCAGTTGAGCACAAACAGGTTAGCACGGGTTAGCATCATCTCACTTCCTCCTCCACATGCCCAAGGCCAAAGGTCACATCAGCCCCGCCTTTTCATAGCTGTCTCAGGCAGTGCCTGCAACATAAAATTGCCACGCTCTTAACGGGCATTGCCTGGGACAGCTATGAAAAGGGGGGGCTTATGTGACCCGTGGCCTTGGGCAAAGGTAATATTCCGACCTTTGCTCTGGTAAATTCACAACTTCATTCTCGTCAATTTCCGACTTTCTTCTTGTAAATTTCAGACTTCTTTTCTTGTACATTTGCAATTCTCTTCTTGCAAATTTGCGACTTTATCGTCATGAATGTAGGACTTCATTGTGGAAATCTCCGATTATTTTAACACTCGTTCGTAACAGGCATCGCCTGAGACGGCTATGAAAAGGGCGGACTTACGTGACCTTTGGTAATATTACCACTTTTATTCTGGAAAACTTACGACTTTATCCTTGGCAAGTTGCGGCTTTTGCGGCTGTAAATGTGCGACTTTTTTTTTTCTCGTACATTTACGGCTTTATACTGGCAAATTTACTACTTTACTGTTGTAAATGTACCACTTTATTCTCGAAATCTCTTTTAATACTTCCATTTCGGAGAGCAAAGTGGTCATATTACGTGTCATGATGTCTTACGAAATCGCCGATTATTTTAGTACTCGCTTATAACAGGCATCGCCTGAGACCGCTATGAAAAGGGGGGGCTTAGTTAATATTACGACTTTTTTTCTGTTCAATTTATGACTTTTTCTGGTCAATTTCCAACTTTTTGTCTTGTACATTTACAACTTTATTCTCGTAAATGTACGACTTTATTGTGAAAAGGTGAAGATAGAATAGGATGCTTGCTCAAAGTGTGCAATAGTCAGAATCAGAATCAGGCTAGCCACAGTTTCGTGTGAAATAGAATATTTTTATGACGCGGGAAGGCTTAAATAACCCCTAAACTCCCCCCGTGGCGACAGTAGGTCACAGGTGCATTGGAAGCATTCGACTTGGAAAATGAGCTCTCTGCTCCAACACTCCCGTAATCTGAATTCATGGCACTTCCTCACCTGAAGAGCGCTGAGGCGTGAGGAATGAGAGCGAGGAAGCGGAGGCGACACGCTGTCAGTAATGAGGTGGGCTGCACTTCATATTATTGCACATGATTGCCCTCCTCGCTCGCCTCGTATCGCACGCGGCCCTCTAAACTCCACCTGAGCCTTTCAGCGGGAACTCCGCTCTCTGCCGCTAATGGGCCGCTGAAAATATTCAATATGTGGAATATTTCAAGACTTTGGCCGGCGGCGTAAAACTGAAGCGATGTGCGGGTGGACACGCCACAATAAACACAACACAGTAGCCTGCAGTAAGTGAAACCCGCGAAGTAGCAAACTTCATTTGTTTACTAGGATGATCGATGTTTTAAGGCGGTAAAAGCCCTCAGCGTACACTTGATCCACTTGGTACACTTGGTACACTTGATCCACTTGATCCACTTGGTACACTTGATCCACTTGATCCACTTTACTACACATTTCATCACATTTCTCTCTTGTTGAAACACTCGCAGAGAAGTTCAAACCCTCCTTTGAAAGTGAATGATCAACCTGCAGGGAGCACACAAGACATGATGAAGTCACTCACGCAGATTTGTACGCCCGTGGCCGCGCCTTTTCGTCCTGGCGCTGTACTGTGGCGTTTTTATATCCTTGATGCAAACGTATCGCTGCAGTCCTCCTCCTTCCAACCCAACATTCATGAACAAGCTAGCAAGCTAGCAAGCTAGCAACGACACAGGAGACACAGGGCGGCACCAAGGAGATTGATTGACGGTGGTCGACAGCAGGGGTGTCCTAACCTTTTCCAGCGAGGGCCACGTTCTGAAAAATGAAAGGATGCGGGGGCCGCTTTGATGTTGCGTCCACCAACACATTGAGATACGCTAAGACGTTCCAGTGTATGCAGCCCACGTTTCAGCGTTGCCAAGGAGGAGGAACGCTACTAAAAAAGAGTTCAGCTGTTGTTCTTCCTTCCATTATGACCTTTTTTCTTAATATTTGGACTTTATTCCTGTGAAATGACAGCTGTTTTTTTCCATTTCTGCTGGCTTTTGTTTCTATTTCCCAACTATTTCATTTCAGCTTCCCTCTTTTTTGAAAAATAATGGATTTGTTCCTTATTTCAACATTGTTCCAAAAATGATATTTTTCCTCGTTTTACAAGTTTACTCTCATAAAATTGCAACTTTTTTGTCATTATCAAACTATTTTTTTCTCTTAATATTCTGACTTTACTTTGGTAAAATGTCTGCTGTTGATTTTTTTTTCATTTTCCAAATATCTCAAACTTCTAATATTTGGACTTTATTCCCAAGTTATACATTTTCCCCAACCTAAGTTTCCCAAAATGACAACTTCATTCATTGTTTTTCCCTTTAAAAATAGTTTTAATAATTTCATATTTCAACGTCATGCTACTAAAATGACATTTTTCCTGATATATGACTTTATTCTGGTGAAATGATGTCTTCTTTTCCTTGCTAGATGTCAACTCTTCTCTTCAACAAATATTTTGACTTTTGCATTTTTGCTGCTGCTATTGTTTTTTTTTTTAGTTTTCTGGTTAAATTACACTTGTAGATTGGGCCGAGGGCCGCAGGCCGATAAAATCACAGTGGCCCGCGGGCCGCACTTTGGACACCCCTGGTCTACAGCCAATCAGCACGCAGAAAACAATGGGCGGTGCAGACAGACCAGTAATGAGCGTACACAGTAAGTTAGCGTAGTTTTGTGGTTGAATACGGCCTAGTATTAGTAAACCAAATGCATATTTAAGCAAACTGTACTTATTCTTGGCCTAAATTCCAGCATACAAATGTCTAAATGAACTAAAATACAAATACGGGACAGGAGAAGCAAGCGTTCTAATTGTGATTGTAGTACTCTACAGTGGCCACTGGGCGTCAGTAATTCTTAGGCGAGACAAGCACCAGACGTGATCGCCGCAACAGGCATTTATTTATGGCAGGTTTAAATGATGATTGACATAATAATCATAATAATAACCCACGACAAGCTAAAACTCTAATCTGAACCTCCGACATCACTTCCTGTCCGCCTGTGTCGGTCATACGAGCGTAAAGCCATTTAAAGCCGCCATTACAAGACACGGATGAGACAATAGCCACTGCAGGACGTACACAGTCCGAGAAAAGATGCTAACGTGTTTTTTATGTCTAATATGTCTTATTTTCTCTGATTATGTAGGGTATATTGGGTAGTAGGAGTGGAAAGGTGACTATAGGGGTGCTACTTCATGTCTAGAGGGCTCTAATAATGCTAACAAGCGTATTTAGAGGATTGTAAGCAAATGCCAGAACTCTGAAAATGGAACCAATTAACTGAAAAGGAACGACTGTATCTCATTAATTATCATTTATTTTTATTTGTAATGCTACAGTATGCCGGGGCCAATAAAAAAACTAAGGAGAGGAAACGTGTGACGACAACCACAGAGCTGGGAAGTAGCTCTTATTGTGACGGGGCAACAAAAGCCATACGGCGGAACGGAGCTCACGTCACGTGACTTTGTTTCTGCGTTTGGTGGGTGTGCAATGCAGTGGCTTACTTCCGTGAGGGACATCAACGGATGAATTCACGTTACAAGCTAACACAGCGTGTTTTTGTTCGTAACGTTGTCATATCGGCAGTGGCTGACGTTGTTTTGTTACACTTGTGTGAGCACCGCTTCAGCGCTGCACCGCCATGACGTGTCTTCAAAATGGGAGTAGTTTTACTCGGCTTTCGTTTCATTTCGGTGTGCAACTCGGCGCTTAGCTTCTTTTTTTCCACGTATATGACAGCAAAGGACGTTAAAATGTGACGCATACTGCTAATAAAGGTTTGTGATGGCCACAGTTTGACCCTGGAACAGATGAATTGGCTTTGCAAGCTAGGAAAGCCTGCTTTTATTGTTTACTAACTTCTTTTTCCACTTGTGTGACCAGCGCTTCCTTCAGCGCTGCACCTCCGTGATGCGTCTTGAAAGTGTGAGCAGTTTTACTTGTTTTTGTTCGATGCTGGCGTGTAATTCAGTACTTAGCTTCTTTTCCCAGCTAAGGATGTTCAAGTGTGATGAAAACATTGCCCCTACCCTTCATAAAGCTTTTATGATGGACCCTGGAACAGATGATCTATCTTTTCCCATTATCTCTTATGGGGGGGGGGGTAAACAGAGACAATTTGGAGGTCGATACAGTCAAATAACGATAAACGATAACAATAATAGACAATGACAGCGCTCATAAAGAGTAACTTGACCTGGGCTACAGGTGTGTGCGCGTGTGTGCTTGGGGGGGGCTTCAAGGGCGGGTGGTGGTCTTGTGACGTCACACAGGGCCGGACCAATGGGTTTATCAGGCGGGGGCGCCAGGCAGCAGGTCTCAGCTGTGCAGCCAGCAGCGGAGATGAGTGGACCGAAGGAAACTTTCTAGAAAGTCCCTCCAGCCCGCAAAGTGACGGACAAAGTGTCGCAACTCGCCTCACTCCGCGTTTTTGGTCGTTGTTGCCTCCTAAATGACACGTTAGACGTCCTTTCTTGAAGACGGAGGCAAAGTTACTTGTTTCCCCGGTGGGGATCAACTTTTTAACTTTGAAATCATTTGTTTGACACGCGTGACGATGGCCGCGCTGTCAGCGGCGTTGCTGCTTGTTGGATTTATTGTGACTTCAGCTGTCAAGGTAAGTTTTTTTCTAACTTTTTCTTAAAAAAAAACACAAAAACGTGAAGCAGAGACGGAAAAAAAGTTTGGAGCGCTCGTGCAGGCGTGCACGTTGGACTCCGTAAATGCATGCACTGTTTTCATGTTGACACACACACACACACGCGCACACACGCGCACACACGCGGGCTCCATGCTGTTACATAAGGCTGCAAATAATGACATTTTTGTTGTTATTTTGCATCTGAACGACGCTGTGCTCTTTTCCCGCAGGCTGGTGAAGATGATCGAGAAGGTGAGTCTTCTTTCTAATGCACGATGGTGAGAGAGGAGGGAGGAGGGCAACAGCATCAAAGTGGAGGGTGGGGAGGGGGGATGCATGTGTGGACCTCTGTAGTAACAGTCCGCCTCCCCCCCCCACACACACACTTGTACTACACCAGTGAGCTGGGCTAAGACAGGAAGAGCAGATCCCACGTCTCCATCCCCGCACATCTGTTCTCCATTGTGAGGTTAAGAAAGGAGCCCACGTCGGATACTTTTTAACACCCGCCGCTATCTCCCACGGCGCTCCCCACCGCCATGGGAGCATGTCCCGCGTGTCGTCGGCTCCACTTGACCTTTAGTGGGCCCTTTGCCGAAGCTCTTTGTTCACTTCCTGTCTGCAGCGCTGTGTCATGTTGGCTCATTACAATTCCTGATATTGGGAGTAAAGACTTCCAGGAATTTGGAAATGTCCCATTTGGGACTTTTGATGTCTGACCTGAAACAAAAAACATGGCGAGCCGACGTCAACAAGCACGTCTGCGGCCCGTGAAGCTCTTTGCTCGCTTCGTATTTTACATCTCACACTCACAAGTTATGATGTCCGACCTTAAAGCCTTTCAGTCAAACATGAACAAAGAACATGGCCGCCGACATTAAACACACATCACACAAATATGCTCTTTGTTCACTTCCTGTTTTGTATCGGACCCTCTCGAAACCGGTCACGTCTGACCTTAAAGCGTTCCAATCAAACATGAATGAAACACTTGGCTGCCGACATCAGTAAACACGTACGCGTGCGGCCCGTCAAGCTCTTTGTTCACTTCCTGTTTCACATCTGTGCCACTTGGAAGTTGTGACGTCCGACCTTAAAAGCGTTCCCATCAAACACAAACAAAAAACATGGCCACCGACATCAAGAAGCACGTCACACAAATACGTCTTTGGCCTGTGAAGCTCTTTGCTCACTTCCTGTTTCGCATCTGTCCCTCTCGGAACTAATACTGTCCGACCCTCAAGCGTTCCAACCAAACATAAACAGAAAACATGGCTGCCGACATCAATAAGCGTGTCACACAAATATGTGTATGACCCGTGGAGCTCTTTGTTCACTTCCTGTTTCACAACTTCCCCGCTTGAAGGTTAAGATGTCCGACCGTAAAGTCTTCCAATCAAACATAAACAAAAAACATGGCCGCCGACATCAATAAGCACGTCACGTAAGTATGTTTACGGCCCGTAAAGCTCTTTGCTCACTTCCTGTTTTGCATCTGTCCCTCTCGGAACTAATAAAGTCCAACCTTAAAGAGTTCGAATTGAACGTCATGTCCGCAAGCATCAATAACGTTTGCGTTTGCGGCGCTCTTTGTTCACTTCCTGTTTCCCATCTGTCTCACTTGGAACTTAACGTGTCCCACCTTGAAGCGTTCCAGTTGAACATAAACAAAAAACATGGCGGCCGTCGTCAAAAAGCACGACACATACCTGTAAGCGTGTTTGTGGTCGTGAAGCTCTTTGTTCACTTCCTGTTTCACGTCTGTCTCACTTGGAAGTTGTGGCGTCCGACCTTAAAGCGCTCCCATCGAACATAAACAGAAAACATGGCCGCCGACGTCAAGAAGCGCGTCACACGAGTACATTTTGAAACCCTTTTCTACACTAAGCGTCGTTGATGAGCGTCCAAGCCGCAGGATTTTTCTCGTCCAAAATGTTTGTCTTCTTTTCAAGCGACAGACGAGCGAAAGCCGCATCTGTATGTCAAACCATTTGGGACGCAACGACGCCAACGTGGAAACTGCAAACAAGCGAGCGTGATGAAAGAGTGTGACGGACGTGATGCAAGCGGCAGTTATTCCCCCATAAAAAGCCTTTGATGTTTCAAACCAGATGTGTCAGCGGCACACTTTGTTGTTTGCCGCATGCAATTAATTGTTCAGTCGTGAGGCGCCCGTCATTCCCCACTGGATTAGCACAATGCATGGGGGGGGGGCTTGGCGTGTAATCTGTCTTTTAAAAACACTGTTTACATTTCTTTTCCTGCCATGTCATCGGGGTTTCACCAATAACACCTGTTTGTGTGTCCAAACCTTCCGCCTGATTACAAGGTCTCCAAATCCACCTTACATTTCCTTTGCGCCAGATTGTTGGAACGCCTGCCACATTTGCAAAGCGAGGCCGTGCTAGGAAATGACTCTTTGAAAGCCCGCACAACTTCCTGGAACTCAGCTGACTGCAAATGATCCAAGAATGAATGAACGAGTGAATGAAGGAGTTGCAGCACCTTTGTTTTCGGCCTTTTAGGGAATGTTCTTTTTGCAGTCGGACACAAAAAGGCCTCAATTTGAGATTTTTGTTGTTGTCTGCAAAAGAGCTTTGAAGTTCACACCACATAAACATCCAAAGTGACCGAAAGCAACGTAGCATCACTAAAAGCAGACACAAATTGAACAGAAAAAGGGGAGCAAGTACTGAGCCCTGTGGGACACATCAGGGGTCAACAATAACTTTAAAACTACAAAAAATTCAGGTGGGGAACCAATTAACCGCGATGAACAAGGGATTCATCTGCTGGTTCTTGTTTAGCGATGCCGTTCAGCGTGAAAACCCTTTGAACGTTCAATGCCGGGACTCAACAGTGCAGCGGATTAGCTCGTCCACATCAAAGCAAGACTCATCCACCTTCACGTTTACGCCTTCAGGTCGCTTCCCCTTCCTGTCATGACGTAAGATCTCCTTCTCCTCCTGGGATCATCTGAACAGGAAGAAGGCTAATAAAGAAAACGTAGCAAAGTTGGGAATCGCCAAAGCGCGAACTCCTGCGGGCTTCAGCTGGTTTCTTTGATGTATGAGCAGCCGGAGAACGGAACATAAATGTTGCTGTGGATTAGCGCTTTGGAGCGACTTGATATGACGCCGCAGCCGACGAGTGATGAATGGAAGTGATTTCAGCACGGACCGTCTTCGAATGCATTCTCTGCCACTCGGACGTTTTTGGAAAAACTATGGTGGCCATAAAGTGTCATGTAGTTCATCATGTAGATGGCCGCTAAACCCATCCAACCCGCCCCGACTGTGTTGACACCTGACGGAAAACCAACTACAAAGACGCGAGTGTGTGTGGTTTCGGTTTCGGTGTTTTGTGGTGACGTACAGTGCCCCCTCCCGTAAGTTAAAGGAAAACTGCACATTTTGGGGAATTTTGCCCATCTTCCACAATCCTTATGTGAGACATGAACTCACGTCTTTCTCTTTTCTAAGCGTTCTAAAGATATAAAAATAGTTCAAAAGTGGCAAACGTAATGGGACGCATCGATAAAGCCTTCTGAAAAATCCTCCAAAATCCGCCAACAACGCTCCACTTACGTAATCTGACCTTCAAATTAGCGACATTGTTATTATTATTATTATTGTTAATAACATAGTTACACCCAAGAACTACTTTACTGGCGTAGTGACACCTCGCCACACCAAACCGGCTAGCTACTAGCTGGGTAGCGGCTAGCTTCACCGCACACTTGCTCACAACGCCTCAGCCCACTAGCGAAAGGTAACGCTACATGTCGGAGCTGCAGCCACCGCTGCTGTGTTTCTCTTTCTGAGTTTGGAAAAGTTAATGCTCGGTGTAGCGTTCCTTTCTATGTTGCTATGTGAAATCAGTGGGCCCAGGAAGGACGTCCCGCTAATGCTTGTATGAAATGACCATGAATGTGCCTGTTATACATGCACACAGCATGGATAGGAAACCAGAAAAGCTTGTTGGAGGTTTTTGGGGGTGTTTTAACAACAGTGGAATAGGCGAGTCCCATTACGTGTGTTCATTAGCTGCCTCTTTTTAGCTGTTTTTATGTGTTTAGAACACACAGAAAAGAGAAAGACGTGTGTTCATGTCTCACAAAATGATTGTGGATGAAAAGTGCACTTTTTCTTAAATTAAAAACTTCATTTTGTTCCGCCAAGAGGGAACTACGTAGTCACGGCGGCCTGTCGCGACCAGCGGTATTTTATTGTCATAACAGGCTCCTGTCGGCCGCAGCCACGGCAAAACAACATCAGCAAACTCATCCGTCCTCTGTGCACGCAGCCGTCCGCCTCCTCCCACACACACAGTCAGGACAGTCATGTTAAAGGATGTGCTCATATGAAAGCGACAGTGACAACTAAGCAGCGTAATGGTTTAGTTGCTATTTTTATGACATTTTATGAGTGTTTTATTGATGGATTTCATACGATGTGTCATCAAACGACTTCTCCCCAAGCAAGTTGTAGCTCTTCCTCCTGTGATGAGAGGTCGTCTTGAGTTCGGGCAATTCCTTCCCATAAATGGCCGCGTTTTGGTGATTGTGTTGCAGATCAGCTGACACGCAGGCTGAAGGAATACGGCCTGGTCACCCCCTTCAGCACCGACTCCCGCGGACGCTTCCTGTCGCACCTGCTGTCGGCCGCGCACAAGCAGCGCGTCAGGAGGGAGGCGCCCACGCCCACCCCGTCGGACCAGCAGCTGTTCTTCAACATCACCGCCTTCGGGAAGGAGTTCCACCTGCGCCTGCGCCCCAACAGCCGCCTGGTGGCGCCGGGCGCCACGGTGGAGTGGCACGACGGGCGAGCTTTTCGCAACGGCAGTCGCTACGAGGCGCCCGCCAACCGGTCTGAAGCGAGCGAGGGGATGGAGCGGATACTACATCGGGAGCTGTTGAATACGGACTGCACCTTCGTCGGCGACATCACGGACGTCCCCGGCGCCTCGGTCGCCATTAACAACTGCGACGGACTGGTAAGTCCTCTGCCCGCCTTCACCCCATCCAAACCTTTCTTTACAAACGTGACCTTATCACGGCGCCCGGAACTTCTGACATTGCAGAGCTTTTCTTTTACGTCAGCATTTTTACAGCACATTGTTCTCGGAGATTTTCTTCACACTGACGGATGGAAGAGCTTTTTGTACCAAACTTTGTCACGCTTCAGTGGCCGTCCATTGCTAAGACCAACCAAGAGGCGCCCCCGACCCCCGGGAGCCGACCCCTTCCCAACATAAAACATGAGTCGTCTTTTGTGCGTGGGCCGACCGGACCTCCCATCGCCCCTCATAAAACACTCGAGTGGTATTTGGGGAATGACCTGCACCCAAATCCACATTTCAAAGACTCGCTCCGTCCCACGAGTGCAGAGTTTGGGAGAGAAGCAACGCTGCGCACGGGCGGGAGCTCAACGATAACTTATCTTTGCAGTTCAGGAATGGGGGGAGGCTTTGTCGCTTTTGTGCTGGAATTCTCTGGCGCTTGAGGATGTGTCGTCTTGCTTCCCGGCCGTGATAACAAGTGCTTTGCGTCGTTTGGCTAACGTGTGAATGCAAGCAACCGAGTGGACGGACCACTGTGCAGATTTATGTTCCCAGTAAACCGCATTCGCTCTCTGCGTGTCGCTTCCCAGTCACGATGGTGGTGCTAATGCACGGACGTTCCATCAGAGGCCAATGGAATTTGTGCTTCAGCAGCGTTTGCTTGTATTCGTTTTTAAAGAAGACATTTCATTGGCAACGACAGACGGATCTGTAGACATTGAGGACAATTTGTTGCATTGAATGAACCTACTTTACCATTTATTCTTCAATCCGACCTTCATGTCGGTCCCTGACACGCTGTTTCGGTGAACACCGAAGACAATTTAGTCGTCAATCAACTGGACAAAAACGTTTTTCGGAAAGAGTTCAGTGAAACTGTCACCCTGGTTTTTGTCGAGATTGAAGACGATTGAAACTTCCGTAAAACTTCCCTACATGTGATCTACGCATTTTCGTAAGCACCGAAGCATCTGCGGTTAACCGGGTGCTTCTCAGATATTGGGGCGGGCGTACCAGGGAGTACTTTTGACACAAATGTGTCGTACTCAACATGCAGTTTGACTCTTGAATACGCTTGTATGCTTCATTTTGTGCCATTTTCCTGGTTCCGGTTTTGAGTTCAGTCTGCATGGTGTGCATAAATAAATAGATATGATCAGTTTCTTAATAGTATTCCAAATCAAATCACTTCTGTCCCCTGGGGGGGGCATGACAGAAAGTAATTGAGAACCACTGGATGAACCTAACATTCATTTTTTCGTAAACATTGAGGATGATTTAGTCTTCAGTTAACACAATTACGTTTTCTTCTTGTCGGTATAGGTGCTAGATCAGCTTCAATACCGAATACTGAAGGTGATTTTGCCTTCATTGAAACTGATTTGTGTACATTTCTAGACATTGAAGGCAAACGATGGTGTTCCGTGAAGGTAACGTGTTTTTATGTCAAAACAACGACTCGCAGCGTAAGTATTTGTAGACATGAAAGACCATGTATGTATGTATGTATTATGTTGACAGAAGCTCATTTAGTCCGAGACCATTCGTTCTTCAATCCAACCTACGTGTTTGTCCGTGACCTGCGTGTTTGCTCAAACACTGAAGACAATTTAGGCCTGACGAAACGGTGAATCTGTCACGCGTGTTTCTGTTCAGATTGAAGACGAATCAAGCTTCAGTCAAACTTCCCTACGTGTTTGGCCCTGGGATATTCATTTTTGTCAGCACTGAAGCTTACAGAAAGCTTCAAATGGTGCGGTGGGACAAACACTAGTCTGACTAGATAGGACAGCTGCAGTCTGAGGAGTTGGTGGAAGATCCAAACTATTGCGAGACAGCAAGTCTGCTTTGGGTTTTTCATTTTCTTTAACAATGCTGTCGTCCCTGAGATGGTGGGACTGTCACACACGTCCAAACTGAGGGAAAAGTCCGTTGTCGGCAGGACTCGAACCTGCGCGGGGAGACCCCAATGGATTTCTAGTCCATCGCCTTAACCGCTCGGCCACGACAACCTGCTGCCTGAGTTGAACAACGCCAGCTTTGATGCGTTTCGCCTCTCATTCGTGCAACCAGACGCATTTTCGTTCAACGTTGACATTTGTAGACATTGAACACCACGTCTTCGGTCAACCTGACGTCTCCGTTTCTCGGTTTACAAAGAAAGACACAAAGCAAAGAGTGGCGGCGTCGGAGTCAACTAGTTGATGTGTACGATATGAAAACATCAAAGCGGAAAGGCGTCTTCTGAATCCCTGTGAAACACAAATGCACCGCTTGGGAAGTGCAGCGTGTCTTTTCAAAGGTTTCGTGTGTTTATGTCATGGAATATCCCTCTTTTAGCGCTCCTGTCAGTTGTGGCCCGTTACTTACTCCCCCCGTGCCCTTCACATACATTACGCACGTTATTCCTTTCACAAGGCAACATATAGAGCCATGCTAACCGGCGTGGGAGAGAGCGAGCGTGCGGCGGCGCTGGCGTGGGAGGAGATTCTTCCCATTCTTCCCAGGAAAACCGAAACCAACCAGAAGCCCGAGTGGGTATTGTTGGGTTTTCGTTTTTGTTTTGTTGGTTGTTTTTTTTTTTTATGTGTGAAACGTGACTCAAGCATCAAACGCTGACACATCATGAACAAACACGCCGCCGCTCCTCCCACGTGTGCTTTTAAAGCAGACCTAGAAGGAGCTTTGCTTTGTAATATAAAAATGAACCGTGCTTTTTAGAGCTACAGTGTCTTATTATTGACTTTTGAATGATGTGTGACCGTGATGCGTGTCCCCAGAGCCTGTTTATGAGCACCAAACGTGAGAAACATCCATTAATTGTGGCTTTTCATGACACACCATGGAGGGCAGCTTCGTGAAAAAAAGGAGAAAGAACAGGCTTCGCTACACATCTTAAACAGGTTTTAGGACAAATTTGATGAAATTCAACTGTTATTTTTTTGTAATTGTTATTTTTAAAGTGAAATGATTACCTCAATTTAGAATAGGAGATTTGCATTTATGCCCACACTTCACCCCGTTTGGTCCCACGAGTCCCGAAGCACATACGCTGCAATCCTGGCATGAGGCCTGCAGCTAATGAATATTTCAGTCATCCAGTATTCTACTGAACATGTTTTCGATGAATCGAGTCATCATAAAAAACATATCTTTGCTTGTTTAAAGAGCAATTATAAAAACACTAGTGATGTGTCGCTCGCGAACGAATCGGCTTTATGAGCCGGCTCTTTGAAATGAACGACAGGAGCCGGCTCGCGTCTTTGGGAGCCAATTAGTTTTTTTCCTCGTCTTATTTTCGGTTAAATGTCATTGGTCATTGTGGCGGCGTCTCTGTCTTCACATTGAGCAGGGGGAGGGGCGGGCTTAAACACACGCTGTGGTGCTCTTAGAGCCGATTCGTTTGTGAGAAATTTGCATGAAGAGATTCGACCTATTTTGACTTAACTTGTCTACTGAGGTGGGCCTTTGTTTTTGTATTTTATTTCTAATATACAATTATTTTATGATATTTTTAGAGCTGCTCATTGAGCTTTAAATAAATCCATTTAAATAATAAACAATTCATGTCATGCATTTTTAACATTAGTAGTTCATTTTACACAATACACATAATTTGGCAGTAAATTAATTTAAGACAACAACAAAAAATAAATCTGAGGAGCCACTTGCGAGCCGCTTTCAAGGGAGCCGAGCCAAAAGCCCGTCTCTCTAAAAAGAGCTGAAATTTCCATCACTAAAATGCACAAAAGAAAATAAAACATTAGACTAAATAATGAACGAGCCATTGGTTGAATATTTTAGGCTGTAACTATTTACTGGAAAAGGAGAGAAGTAATACTGCCTTCCTAAGACGTCGCTAAGACTAAATGACATTTTAAACGATGCTGATAAATCCTAAACTTCGACAGGCTGACTAGAAATAAGACTAATATTGTTTTGCAGTGTTCAAAGTCAAATGAAGACACCTTCTGTTGGAACACTTGACTCTCAACTAAGTGAGTGACACACACTTCCTTGTTCCATTACAGCGGGGGTCGCCAACCTTTTTGAGCCCAAGATCGCTGGTCTCGGCCATGAACCTGTGAAAGATCTAACCCCCCTCCCGGATATATACGCCTAGAAAAACAATATATATACCGTATACTTCAAATATATGGTGTATATATACATGTTATACATGTATTTATCTCTTTATTTTGTCAAAAGGTTTTAAAAGTAAATGAAAAAGTGATCGATATTTCAAGCTTTGCCTTTAAACACAAAGCGTTGTGTTATTATTGGTTGTTGGCGTCAACATTTCAGCTTTTTCTCATTGTGCCTTTTGCTCTATTTTACCATTTTTGCCATTTTTAAAATGTTCTCTTCTTTCGCCGTGGTTTGCCAATGGCCCCTGGGCCGCACTTTGGGCACCCCTACCTCTGTAGCTCTTCGTCGGGGTCGGTCTAGCGGCGTCGGCAGTACCATAACTCTTTTTGTCTCGTGGCCGTGGGGGTGTGCGCCGGTGATTGAGGGGCTGCGTTACAACAGTCCGTCCTAACGTTTTTTGGAGGTGCACATCGATGGAGTTATATTTGTGCCGTCATTTTGAGGGAGCAAAGGCAGATTTTGAGCTGCAGTAATTACTGTTGTGTGAGCAGGCACATCTCTGCGCTCTGTCACTCTCTCTCCCTGTTGCTGAAATAAAGCCTGTATGAAGTCACGTTACCGTCGTAGCATTTGACAGTCGTCATAATGAACAGAAAGCTAGCCCTGTCTCGGATCGTGCGCTCCATTCGGGAGGAGATGATGCAACGTATAAGATGTGCTGTTGTGGTATGTTGGTGCCGCGTTACGGCGGCTGCACGTCACAGTGTTCAACTTGCCGTTCAGCCACATTTTCTGTTGTTTTCCTCGTCTTTCGTGGCCTTGTCGCATTCTCCCGCGCCTTCAAACCTACGCTTCCTTCTTCGTCCTGCGCCTGGGCAAGCGGTTCCTCGAGGCAGAAAAAAATAGACTATTTTTTGTAATCGAGGTACCTGGCATACTATACTGCTTTACTTATGAATACCTCATAAATACCTACTAGATCTAAGTCCACCACACCACCGCCTAATGGTGGCCAGCTTTGTAAAAAAGCAGGCTTTGCTACACGTCTTAAAATGACCCAACTACAGATGTGGGAGCTGTACCGTTGATCATGTTGTTGTTCTTCAGCGACTATAGGCTAAGCTAGAACGATGTCATGTTAGCGCTGTCGCTCACATAGCTATGCTAGTGTTGCTGGTGTTGGTGTACCCTTAATGCTGCGGGGTTGCAGTGTGCTTCTTGGACACACACACACTCGATGGCATGAAAGCTGCAGACACACAAAACGGCATGCTGCCAGTAGGGTTTACTAAAACCTTTCCAGCATCAAGGTCAGATTTTGCCCTTTGGGACGAGAGGAACCCAGCAGGAAGGACAGAGGCGTCAGTCCGATGGAGAGCAGAGTGGAAATTGTAAACTGTCCTTTAAGGAGCCTTTGGCCCTCCTAGTTTCTCCCCAGTAGCGACGTGATGGTGGTGGTGGTTCATCCTCGTGGAGGAGAAAGCGTAATTGTCCCTTTGCCCGTTCTAATCAAACGATTGCGATGACACGTTCACGTTTGTGGTTTGCGACACGACGCTATTCTCAACGTTCCATTGAATGCTAAGCTGCCAATATAAATGAAAGCAATTCCCCATCAAACCGACTCATTAGTGCTCCTCCGCAGAGAGCTTTGTCTTTTAATACTTTGATAGTGAGAATCTGTACTGGAATACTGAAATACAAAGTACTACAGTAATCTCATACAGTGGTCAGAACAAACCTCAGGCTTTGGTCTTCTTGCTGTGTTCAGTGAGGCGGAGCAGCAAGCAGTATATCATGCACTGTCTTGGGCTATGCCCACACCAATACGGATGGCTTTTAAGAAAAGGTCTATCCACGCGAGTTGTGTTTTAAAAAAATGTCTGTCCACATTAAAAACACATTCACCGCCTGTCATGCGCATTTTGGCCAATCAGAAGCCTGAAAAAGCCAGCACGGCTGCCTCGGTTGCCCATTAGAACGCAACTGCTCATCAGTGTAGCGATGGCAGTGGCATGTGCAGTGGCATGTGCAACATCATGAATGGTTTTTAAATGGCCCGTCCGTGTCATAAGGCGCACGTACTGCTGCACGACTGCACAAAGTGAAAGCAACACCTGGAAGTCAGTAACGTCTGTCGCTAAATAAGGTTTAGAAACACACATTTCTTCCAAAAAGATCATTTTTACCCGCCCGCAGTTTTTGAAAATATCCACTCTGGCCGGAGTTTCTCAAAAGCGCTCGTTTTTAAAAGCCAAAACCTACTGTATGTTTGTAAAATGTAAGTATTCGTGCGGACATGGCCTTACGTGCAGACTCTCATTTCGCTGACATAAAAGGTCACCTGTCTACATGTCGATCGTGCGATGCCACATTTGTTGTTTTCATCAATTTTGGGTCTGATGTCCATTTTGTTGTCTTCTTGCTGTGTTTGGCAAGGCTTAGCAGCAAGCAGCATATCATGCACGGTCTTAAATGCACACTCTTACTCTTATTTCGGACATCAGAGAATGTGTTGCCAGGTTCATTATTTTAGTCCACTTCGGGTCTGTTGTCCTTCTTGTGTTCAGCATGGCTTAGCAGCAAGCAGCATATCATGCACACTCTTACAGTATTTAACATGAAAGGACACCTATCTACATGGTAATCATTTGTTGTTTTGGTCATTTTTTGGTCTGGTTTCCATTTTTTGTCTAAACTTCACAACCTCAGTGTGTTTTTAGCGCCATCGTGAATGTAATCTAAAAACAGAAAGACGCTACGGCGTCGTCTGCACTTTCCTTTGACCGAGACTGGAGGAAGCAGTTCATCAATGGCTCCCTCCTCCGGGGGAGGATTTAGTGTGGTGGGGGGGAGGGGGCACGCAGGATGTGAGAGTCTCGCTTGTTAAGCAGTGTTGCAGCAGGATGTCATTTGGCTGTTAAAGGTCATCAGGGGTTTTTATTTTGGAAGGTGAAAGGCTGTTCTGACATAACTAGCGAGCCCATTTGTGAAAAAAGTGCACAGGACACTTCATTAGGTACACCTGCACACTTTAATAGGAAGCCACGCGTGGGAAAACTGCCCTTTGCAAAGATCAAACTTAAAAAAAGAACTTGATTTTGTGCCACTATTTAATTCCTACATGAAGGACATCAAGCCAATAGAAGAGATTTTAAAAACATTCAGTACTTCAGTTAAAAACAAAACATCTCAACGTAATGACTTTATTGATGGAATCATTTCATAAATGATGTGTTCAAGTACCACGCAGTATCAGGCTGAGACTTTATTATTATCTGCGATTACTTTAATACTCCGTCCTAACAAGCATTGCCTGAGACAGCTTTGAAAACTGGGGAATTATGTGACCTTTATGTCGTAACTCTACGATTTTATTCTCGTAAATGTACGACTTTTTTCTTGTAAATTTACCACTTTTTTCTCATCAATTTACGACTTTATTCTCCTAAATTTACTACTTTTTTTCTCGTAAATGTGTGACTTTTTTGTCATCAATTTACGACTTTATTCTTGTACATTTCTGACTTTTTTCACGTAAATGTACGACCTTTTGTCTTGTAGATTGTCAACTTTATTAATTATTATTAATTTACGACTTTTTTCTTGTGAATCTAGGACTTTTTTTTCTCATAAATGTACGACTTTTTTCTCATAAATTTCCGACTTTATTCTTGTAAATGTCTGACTTTTTCCTCGTAAATGTACGAAATTTTTTCTTGTAAATTTGCAGCCTTATTAATTATTAATTTACGACTTTTTTTGAATGAATCTACAACGTTTTTTCTCGTAAATTTACAACCTTAATCATGTAAATTTCAGACTTTTTTTCTCATAAATTTGCAACCTTTTTTCTCGTACATTTGCAACTTTATGAATTATTATTAATTTATGACTTTTTTCTTGTGAATCTATGACTTCTTTTTTTTTGGTACATTTATGACTTTATTCTCATAAATGTACGACTTTATTCTCAAAATCTCGGATTATTTTAATACTCCGTCGTAACAGGCATTGCCTGAGACAGCTATGAAAAGTGGGGAATTATGTGACCTTTGGCCTTGGGCAAAGGTCACATTACGACTCGCACAGCTCCACAAAACACCCGCTGTAACTTTTGAGTGTTTAGCCCTAATACCGCAAAATTGGGTACACCCCTTTATGGGACGGACGAGCATGTGTGTGTGAAGTTTGAGCAAGATTGCTTGAAAAACATGGCCGCCATCAAGCAAAACGCCTTTCTTTGGGCACCTAAGCAACTGTCCATAAGTATTGTCCAAAGTTGATATCCTACATTCTTTTATTGACAACGCATGTCGTTGCGTCAGTGCCCAGCGTCGGCGTGCGTAGATCAAACGTGCGGCCGAGGGCGTCGAGGACGAGCTGTTGCCGGAGGGCTGTTGCGCTGAGATCTGCGGCGAGGTGTGTGTTTTACTGTGCCTTAATTATAGCCGGCAGCCTGCAGTCTGCGAGCCTTTACTGCGGCCAGGCAGCTTATGAAGCAGATACTTCCTGTGTCTACCACAGTAGCAGTGGGGCGGCAGAAGGGGCCTTCTGGGACCCCCGATGAGGATGTGGGAGGTTGTCCCTCACCTCCCGGACCAGAAAAGCCTTGCTGAAGCGACCTAAACAAATTACCTTTGGCGACATTTCTTGACCTGAAAACAATACCGAAAATCGACCCCTCGGAAAAGTAGCGTGAAAAAATGAGATTTTGCGGCAGGTCCGACCAATCTGAAAAATACGATGAAAATCGACCTCTCGAAAAGTGGCATTTTCTGTGGGGAGAACCTCCAACATCTTACAGACCAGAAAAGTATAAGTTGTATGGAGTGTGTGTTTCCCGCACGTACGGGACCAGAAACGTGGAGGTGAAGTAACCTGACAAAAATGTTTGCAGCAGGTCTGAGATACCGAAAAGTGACCTCTCGGAAAAGTGCCGTCTTCTGCCGTTTTGGTCTTGCCGGGATTCCAATGAGGGTGCGGCTGGTTTCCCACATTTCCCGGACCAGAAAAGTTTAGTTGAAGCGTCCTAGATTTTGTGACAGGCCGGACCTGATAAAACGGCACAAAATGGACACTTGGCAAAGGTGATGTTCTGGGTCCTGCGGTGGCTTTTTCTGCCATTTTGGGTCCTGCCGGGAGAGTTTGGGAGGGTTCCTCCACCTCCCAGACTGGAAAAATGTAGTTGAAGCGGCCTGAGAAAAAAGAAATTTCGTGACAGATCCGAGCCCCTCGGAAAAGTGGCGTTTTCTGCCATTTTTGGGTCTTTCCGGGACCCTCAATGACTCCCACCTGGAACCACAAAGGTGTTGTTGAAGCGACCTAAAAAAATGACTACAGATGCTCGCTTACCCCGCCGTGTTGTGTTGAAAGGATGATCACGTGATGCAAACATGGCAACGCAGGTCACGTTAAGCTAGGGTCTGGACGTCTGTGTGTCGGCATACTTTAGCAGCAAGCAGCGTATCATGCACTGTCCTATACGGGACCGTACACTTATTTCACTGACACTGACGTACCCAAGTCATGACTTGGGTGCTGATCAGTGAAAGCCTTATTTTGGTGTCCCAGTACTTGCGTCCATATTTGGAGCGCGTGCAGTCGGCGTGGTGAACACAGCGATTGTGGCGATGCAGGGCGGCGAAAAAGTGGCCTTCGTGCAGAAACACTGCAGCCTTGTGCCGCGTGGAAGCTGCAGTGTTTGCACGGTTTGCACATGTGTGGCCCTTTTATGATGCCCACGTCCTTCAGCGTGAGGATGGCTGGTGGGGCCAACCTTCAGCCACTCGTGGAGCTGAAACATGGCTGCCTTCTGTACGTAAGCTCCACAATACGAGAGGTGTGTGTGCTGTGTGTCATTCAGCCTTTACACAAACACCAGCGTTGTCTGACTGGGCCGTGCTGTTCCACTCCAGGCCTGTAGGTGGCAGTCATAAGCATCAACAAGTGTGTGCCAGCTGCTGCGCGCAGTAAGCTTTTTCTCACTGCAGCTCCATCTGCTGGATGTGGTGAGTACCTGCTCCTCTTGGCCTCGATGCAAGTGGACTTTAACGACCAAACATGAATTAACACCAATTAACAATGCACACGTGTCAAGCAGAAATAACCAACACAACCATTTTGGTTACCTTATGGAGCTACATGGGGGGGGGGGTCAGAAATGGCTGTCATTACGATCATTTCATTATGAGCTTCACTATTCTTCACTATCATCTTTGGTAATGTGTGGTATTTTGTGGGTAATGTGTGGTAATGTATGGTAATGTGTGGGTAATGTATGGTAATTTATGGTAATGATTGGCAATATATGGGTAATGTATGGTAATGTATGGTAATATGTGGGTAAATGTATGGTATTATATGGGTAATGTATGGTAATATTTGGGTAATGTGTGGTAATATATGGGTAATGTATGGTATTATATGGGTAATGTGTGGTAATATATGGGTAATGTATGGTATTATATGGGTAATGTATGGTAATGTGTGGTAATGTATGGTAATGTGTGGTATTATGTGGGTAATATATGGTAATGTATGGTAATGTGTGGTAATATGTGGGTAATGTGTGGTATTATATGGGTAATGTATGGTAATATGTGGGTAATGTGTGGTAATGTATGGTAATATGTGGGTAATGTATGGTAATATGTGGGTATTGTGTGGTAATTTATGGTAATGATTGGTAATATGTGGGTAATGTATGGTAATATGTGGGTAAATGTATGGTATTATATGGGTAATGTATGGTATTATGTGGGTAATGTGTGGTATTATATGGGTAATGTATGGTAATATGTGGGTAATGTGTGGTAATATGTGGTAATGTATGGTAATATGTGGGTAATATGTGGGTAATGTGTGGTAATGTATGGTAATATATGGTAATATGTGGTAATGTATGGTAATGTATGGTAATATGTGGTAATGTATGGTAATATGTGGTAATGTATGGTAATATATGGTAATATGTGGGTAATGTATGGTAATATGTGGTAATGTATGGTAATATGTGGTAATGTATGGTAATATGTGGGTAATGTATGGTAATATGTGGGTAATGTGTGGTAATATGTGGTAATGTATGGTAATATGTGGTAATGTATGGTAATATGTGGGTAATGTGTGATAATATGTGGGTAATGTGTGGTAATGTATGGTAATATGTGGGTAATGTATGGTAATATGTGGGTAATGTGTGGTAATATGTGGGTAATGTGTGGTAATGTATGGTAATATGTGGGTAATGTATGGTAATATGTGGGTAATGTGTGGTAATATGTGGTTAATGTGTGGTAATGTATGGTAATATGTGGGTAATGTATGGTATTATATGGGTAATGTATGGTATTATGTGGGTAATGTGTGGTATTATATGGGTAATGTATGGTAATATGTGGGTAATATGTGGTAATGTATGGTAATATGTGGGTAATGTATGGTAATATGTGGGTAATGTGTGGTAATATATGGGTAATGTATGGTATTATATGGGTAATGTGTGGTAATATATGGGTAATGTATGGTATTATATGTGTAATGTATGGTAATATGTGGGTAATGTGTGGTAATGTATGGTAATGTGTGGTATTATGTGGGTAATATATGGTAATGTATGGTAATGTGTGGTAATATGTGGGTAATGTATGGTATTATATGGGTAATGTATGGTAATATGTGGGTAATATGTGGTAATGTATGGTAATATGTGGGTAATGTATGGTAATATGTGGGTAATGTGTGGTATTATATGGGTAATGTATGGTAATATGTGGGTAATGTGTGGTAATATGTGGGTAATGTATGGTATTATATGGGTAATGTATGGTAATATGTGGGTAATGTGTGGTAATGTATGGTAATATGTGGGTAATGTATGGTATTATATGGGTAATGTATGGTAATATGTGGGTAATGTGTGGTATTATATGGGTAATGTATGGTAATATGTGGGTAATGTGTGGTAATGTATGGTAATATGTGGGTAATGTATGGTAATATGTGGGTAATGTGTGGTAATATATGGGTAATGTATGGTATTATATGGGTAATGTGTGGTAATATATGGGTAATGTATGGTATTATATGGGTAATGTATGGTAATATGTGGGTAATGTGTGGTAATGTATGGTAATGTGTGGTATTATGTGGGTAATATATGGTAATGTATGGTAATGTGTGGTAATATGTGGGTAATGTATGGTATTATATGGGTAATGTATGGTAATATGTGGGTAAAATGTGTGGTAATGTATGGTAATATGTGGGTAATGTATGGTAATATGTGGGTAATGTGTGGTATTATATGGGTAATGTATGGTAATATGTGGGTAATGTGTGGTAATATGTGGGTAATGTATGGTATTATATGGGTAATGTATGGTAATATGTGGGTAATGTGTGGTAATGTATGGTAATATGTGGGTAATGTATGGTATTATATGGGTAATGTATGGTAATATGTGGGTAATGTATGGTAATTTATGGCAATGTATGGTAATATGTGGGTAATGTATGGTAATATGTGGGTAATGTGTGGTAATGTATGGTATTATATGGGTAATGTATGGTAATATGTGGGTAATGTGTGGTAATATACGGTAATGTATGGTAATATGTGGTAATATATGGTAAAGTATGGTAATATGTGGGTAATGTATGGTAATGTATGGTAATATGTGGTAATGTATGGTAATATATGGTAATGTATGGTAATATGTGGTAATGTATGGTAATATGTGGGTAATGCATGGTAATATATGGTAATATGTGGGTAATGTATGGTAATGTATGGTAATATGTGGTAATGTATGGTAATATATGGTAATGTATGGTAATATGTGGTAATGTATGGTAATATGTGGGCAATGTATGGTAATATATGGTAATATGTGGGTAATGTGTGGTAATGTATGGTAATATGTGGTAATGTATGATAATATATGGTAATATGTGGTAATGTATGGTAATGTATGTTAATATATGGTAATATGTGGTAATGTATGGTAATGTATGGCAATATGTGGGTAATGTGTGGTAATGTATGGTAATATGTGGGTAATGTATGGTATTATATGGGTAATGTATGGTAATATGTGGGTAATGTGTGGTATTATATGGGTAATGTATGGTAATATGTGGGTAATGTGTGGTAATGTATGGTAATATGTGGGTAATGTATGGTAATATGTGGGTAATGTGTGGTAATATATGGGTAATGTATGGTATTATATGGGTAATGTGTGGTAATATATGGGTAATGTATGGTATTATATGGGTAATGTATGGTAATATGTGGGTAATGTGTGGTAATGTATGGTAATGTGTGGTATTATGTGGGTAATATATGGTAATGTATGGTAATGTGTGGTAATATGTGGGTAATGTATGGTATTATATGGGTAATGTATGGTAATATGTGGGTAAAATGTGTGGTAATGTATGGTAATATGTGGGTAATGTATGGTAATATGTGGGTAATGTGTGGTATTATATGGGTAATGTATGGTAATATGTGGGTAATGTGTGGTAATATGTGGGTAATGTATGGTATTATATGGGTAATGTATGGTAATATGTGGGTAATGTGTGGTAATGTATGGTAATATGTGGGTAATGTATGGTATTATATGGGTAATGTATGGTAATATGTGGGTAATGTATGGTAATTTATGGCAATGTATGGTAATATGTGGGTAATGTATGGTAATATGTGGGTAATGTGTGGTAATGTATGGTATTATATGGGTAATGTATGGTAATATGTGGGTAATGTGTGGTAATATACGGTAATGTATGGTAATATGTGGTAATATATGGTAAAGTATGGTAATATGTGGGTAATGTATGGTAATGTATGGTAATATGTGGTAATGTATGGTAATATATGGTAATGTATGGTAATATGTGGTAATGTATGGTAATATGTGGGTAATGCATGGTAATATATGGTAATATGTGGGTAATGTATGGTAATGTATGGTAATATGTGGTAATGTATGGTAATATATGGTAATGTATGGTAATATGTGGTAATGTATGGTAATATGTGGGCAATGTATGGTAATATATGGTAATATGTGGGTAATGTGTGGTAATGTATGGTAATATGTGGTAATGTATGATAATATATGGTAATATGTGGTAATGTATGGTAATGTATGTTAATATATGGTAATATGTGGTAATGTATGGTAATGTATGGCAATATGTGGGTAATGTGTGGTAATGTATGGTAATATATGGTAATATGTGGCAATGTATGGTAATATGTGGTAATGTATGGTAATATGTGGTAATGTATGGTAATATGTGGTAATGTATGGTAATGTATGGTAATATATGGTAATATGTGGTAATGTATGGTAATGTATGTTAATATATGGTAATATGTGGTAATGTATGGTAATGTATGGTAATATGTGGTAATGTTGTACCTAATAATGTGGAGTCATGTAAGAAGGCCGTCAATGTTAGGTTGTAATGACATTTGATGCTTGCAGGACAGCTGCTATTTTCATACTTTACATGACATTACATTACATTACATTACTTTACATGACATTACATTACTTTATATGACATTACTTTACATGACATTACATGACATTACATTACTTTACATGACATTACTTTACATGACATTACATTACATTACATTACTTTACATGACATTACTTTACGTGACATTACATTACATTACATTACTTTACATGACATTACTTTACATGACATTACATGACATGACATTACTTTACATTACTTTACATGACATTACATTACTTTACATGACATTACTTTACATGACATTACTTTACATGACATTACATTACATTACATTACTTTACATGACATTACATTACATTACATTACTTTACATGACATTACTTTACATGACATTACTTTACATGACATTACATGACATTACATTACTTTACATGACATTACTTTACATGACATTACATGACATTACATTACTTTACATGACATTACTTTACATGACATTACATGACATTACATTACTTTACATTACTTTACATGACATTACATTACTTTACATGACATTACTTTACATGACATTACTTTACATGACATTACATTACATGACATTACTTTACATGACATTACATTACATTACATTACTTTACATGACATTACTTTACATGACATTACATTACATTACATTACTTTACATGACATTACTTTACATGACATTACATGACATTACATTACTTTACATGACATTACTTTACATGACATTACTTTACATGACATTACATGACATTACATTACTTTACATGACATTACTTTACATGACATTACATTATATTACATTACTTTACATGACATTACTTTACATGACATTACATGACATTACATTACTTTACATTACTTTACATTACTTTACATTACTTTACATGACATTACTTTACATGACATTACATTACATGACATTACTTTACATGACATTACATTACATTACATTACTTTACATTACATTACTTTACATGACATGACATTACATTACATTACTTTACATGACATTACATTACATTACATTACTTTACATGACATTACTTTACATTACTTTACATGACATTACTTTACATTACTTTACATGACATTACATTACTTTACATGACATTACTTTACATGACATTACTTTACATGACATTACATGACATTACATTACTTTACATTACTTTACATGACATTACATTACTTTACATGACATTACTTTACATGACATTACTTTACATGACATTACATTACATGACATTACTTTACATGACATTACATTACATTACATTACTTTACATGACATTACTTTACATGACATTACATTACATTACATTACTTTACATGACATTACTTTACATGACATTACATTACATTACATTACTTTACATGACATTACTTTACATGACATTACTTTACATGACATTACATGACATTACATTACTTTACATTACTTTACATGACATTACATTACTTTACATGACATTACTTTACATGACATTACTTTACATGACATTACATTACATGACATTACTTTACATGACATTACATGACATTACATTACTTTACATTACTTTACATGACATTACATTACTTTACATGACATTACTTTACATGACATTACTTTACATTACATTACTTTACATGACATTACTTTACATGACATTACTTTACATGACATTACTTTACATGACATTACATGACATTACATTACTTTACATTACTTTACATTACTTTACATTACTTTACATGACATTACTTTACATGACATTACATTACATGACATTACTTTACATGACATTACATTACATTACATTACTTTACATTACATTACTTTACATGACATGACATTACATTACATTACTTTACATGACATTACATTACATTACATTACTTTACATGACATTACTTTACATTACTTTACATGACATTACTTTACATTACTTTACATGACATTACATTACTTTACATGACATTACTTTACATGACATTACATGACATTACATTACTTTACATTACTTTACATGACATTACATTACTTTACATGACATTACTTTACATGACATTACTTTACATGACATTACATTACATGACATTACTTTACATGACATTACATTACATTACATTACTTTACATGACATTACTTTACATGACATTACATTACATTACATTACTTTACATGACATTACTTTACATGACATTACATTACATTACATTACTTTACATGACATTACTTTACATGACATTACTTTACATGACATTACATTACATGACATTACTTTACATGACATTACTTTACATGACATTACATGACATTACATTACTTTACATTACTTTACATGACATTACTTTACATGACATTACTTTACATGACATTACTTTACATGACATTACATTACATGACATTACTTTACATGACATTACATGACATTACATTACTTTACATTACTTTACATGACATGACATTACTTTACATGACATTACTTTACATTACATTACTTTACATGACATTACTTTACATGACATTACTTTACATGACATTACTTTACATGACATTACATTACATTACATTACTTTACATGACATTACTTTACATGACATTACATGACATTACATTACTTTACATTACTTTACATGACATGACATTACTTTACATGACATTACTTTACATGACATTACTTTACATGACATTACATTACATGTAATTACTTTACATGACATTACATTACATTACATTACATTACTTTACATGACATTACTTTACATGACATTACTTTACATGACATTACATTACATGACATTACTTTACATGACATTACATTACATTACATTACTTTACATGACATTACTTTACATGACATTACATGACATTACATTACTTTACATGACATTACATTACATTACATTACTTTACATGACATTACTTTACATGACATTACATTACATTACATTACTTTACATGACATTACTTTACATGACATTACTTTACATGACATTACATGACATTACATTACTTTACATGACATTACTTTACATGACATTACATTACATTACATTACTTTACATGACATTACTTTACATGACATTACATGACATTACATTACTTTACATTACTTTACATGACATTACATTACTTTACATGACATTACTTTACATGACATTACATTACATGACATTACTTTACATGACATTACTTTACATGACATTACATTACATGACATTACTTTACATGACATTACATTACATGACATTACTTTACATGACATTACTTTACATGACATTACATTACATGACATTACTTTACATGACATTACTTTACATGACATTACATTACATTACATTACTTTACATGACATTACTTTACATGACATTACATGACATTACATTACTTTACATTACTTTACATGACATTACATTACTTTACATGACATTACTTTACATGACATTACTTTACATGACATTACATTACATGACATTACTTTACATGACATTACATGACATTACTTTACATGACATTACTTTACATGACATTACATGACATTACATTACTTTACATTACTTTACATGACATTACATTACTTTACCTGACATTACTTTACATGACATTACATGACATTACATTACTTTACATGACATTACTTTACATGACATTACATTACATGACATTACTTTACATGACATTACTTTACATGACATTACTTTACATGACATTACATTACATTACATTACTTTACATGACATTACTTTACATGACATTACATGACATTACATTACTTTACATTACTTTACATGACATTACATTACTTTACATGACATTACTTTACATGACATTACATGACATTACATTACTTTACATGACATTACTTTACATGACATTACATTACATGACATTACTTTACATGACATTACTTTACATGACATTACTTTACATGACATTACATTACATTACATTACTTTACATGACATTACTTTACATGACATTACATGGCATTACATTACTTTACATTACTTTACATGACATTACATTACTTTACATGACATTACTTTACATGACATTACTTTACATGACATTACATTACATGACATTACTTTACATGACATTACATTACATGACATTACTTTACATGACATTACATGATATTACTTTACATGACATTACTTTACATGACATTACATGACATTACATTACTTTACATTACTTTACATGACATTACATTACTTTACCTGACATTACTTTACATGACATTACATGACATTACATTACTTTACATGACATTACTTTACATGACATTACTTTACATGACATTACTTTACATGACATTACATGACATTACATTACTTTACATGACATTACTTTACATGACATTACTTTACATGACATTACTTTACATGACATTACATTACATTACATTACTTTACATGACATTACTTTACATGACATTACTTTACATGACATTACTTTACATGACATTACATTACATTACATTACTTTACATGACATTACTTTACATGACATTACATTACATTACATTACTTTACATGACATTACTTTACATGACATTACTTTACATGACATTACTTTACATGACATTACATTACATGACATTACTTTACATGACATTCTTCTTGGTCTTTTTGTTCTTGTTCTTTGTGTTTTTCTTGTTCTTCTTGTTCTTTTTTCTCTCCTGTTTCCTTTTTGCTCTTCCTTGTTTTGCTTTTCTTTATTTTATTCCCTCCGCCAAGTTGAGTTTCTGCTCTTTTGTTCTTCTTCTTCTTCTTCTTGTTGCTTTTCTAGATGCTGTTCCCATTCTTCTTCTTCCTGCTCTTTTCCTTTGTGTTCTTTTGGTTTTTGCTCTTCTTCTTGTTCTTTTTCTACTTCGTCTTCTTCTCCTTGTTCTTGTTGTGTGTGTGTGTGTGTGTGTGTGTGTGTGTGTGTGTGTGTGTCCCATGGTTGTATCACACGCTGCACATGTGTGGAGGAGAGAAGGAAAAAAAAGATAAGAGCAAACAAGGCAGGAATGCAGCTGACCTCCAAGCCTAGTGGGCGGACGCTGCGTCGTTCCCATCCTCCTCCTGAAAGTTCACGTCTGGCACGCACACACACACACACACACATACGTACACGCACGCACACACACACACACACACACACACATACGTACACGCACGCACACACACACATACACACACACACGTACACGCACACGTACACGTACACTGGCGTACTGTACGTTGTCACGGTGTTGATGCTTCACAGGCTGCACACGTTCTTGCATGTGAAGTTGGATGACGCCTCCACCTCCTTTCACGTTTCCAGCCCCTGGATCGTCCGTCCTCAGCGTGGAAGATTTTGGCGGGCTTTTTAACGTTAGCAACACCGGCATGTGCTAACATGTGCTAACATTACACTCACATTTTAACATCATGCTAGGTTAGCCTCGTCACAGAAAAACTTGCCTCTGCCGCGTCTGTATCTGATTGACAGGCGTCATTTTAAGATGTGTAGCGAAGCCTGCGTTGTGTGCGTGTTTTTCTTCTGCAAAGCCATCCGTGTCAAAAGGTGGCTAACGAACCGACCGGGTTTGACCTTTAGTGACATAATGATGACGAGCACGTCTTTAGGTTAGCATGTTGTTTGTTTGCTAGCGCGGCATTGAAATGTCAGAGCTGTAGCTGACTAATAGTTGGCAGAGCTCCAGGTGTCATTTTAAGAAGTGTAGTGAAGCCTGCTTTTTTTGTTTTGTTTGAACAGAAAGCGGTCCTCCATCAAGTTTGACCTTTAGCGACACAACGGGGATGCGTACGCCTTTAGCGTTTGGAAAAGTGTTTTTGTATTCCATCCAGTGTCCTGTAAGGGTTAAAGATGGCCACCTCCCACCAACGCCGAGCTACTTCTCCCCCCTTTTCTTGATGTTCATACGTGCCAAAACACTGTGAATCGTGACCCACATCACCTTAATACCAGCCCAGTTGTCGTTAGGCCGACACATTGAGGCCCATTCAGCGGCGTGAGGTTTTATTTTTAAGTCTGACTTAAGCGCAGCGCCCCCGCCCCCCACCCCCAAAAGACATCAGCAAATGTTTGCTCTGTGTTGCTGGCGCACCAACACACGAATATTGGGTCAAACTCACATTTTATTTTCAACCTTCCGTGTGGAAGACCGATGCGCCATGAATGAGGTGTCATGTGATAGCATTACGTAGCATAGCGTAGCGTAGCGTAGCGTAGCGTAGCCACTTTCCCACAGCTACGGATTAGAAGCTGCTGCCATTTGGAAGTGCTTTCAGTAAAGCTGCTGTTGTGCGTGTCTGTGGCTTTAATGCTAACGCTTGTCTCCAGGAAGCGCTGTTGTGTGCTTTATCCACTTTCTGACACGCGCGCCGTAACGCTGCGCTTGTCCAACTGAACAGATGACATGCGCCGCATCACGTGCACCGGGGGTGTCCAGACTTTTTCCCAGCCAGGGCCACATGCTGACAAATGAAAGGATGCAACTTTGCCACACTGAAATGTTGTGAAGCGACACATGCGGATGTGCGAAGGAGTTTGGTATTTCAGGAGTAAGCTGCATCGACATGCGTTGTGTTCGAGGTGAAAAAGCCGAGCGGGAGTATCCGCTTCACTCTTTTGCTCTTTTTTTCGTCCACATTTTTTAATTGTTTTTTTTAATGTTCCAAATATTTCAACTTTCTTCTTAAATAATTCTAAATGTTTTTTTTTTGTAATTTTTTACCACCAAGTTTTGACTTTATTCCCACTTTCCAAAAATTACAACTTTATTTGTTATTTTTTTCTTTTTCAGAATACTGTTTTTTTTTAAAGTCTTTTTTCTGAATATTTCAACTTTATTCTACTGAAATGATGTTATTTTTGCTCATAATATTACAACATTATTCTCCAAAAATGACGACGTTTTCTAGTTAGAACAAATTTTCCTGACTTCATTCTTGGTCCTCGGATCATAAAATTGTGACTTTTTGCTTTGAATATTTTCCTTTTCCGTTACAGTTTTTTTTTACGTTTGCAACTATTTCAACGTTCTTCTTGTAAATTTTCTTGCGACTATATTCCTATAATATTTTAATAAATGTTAGAAAATAAAAAAGTACCATTATAAAATAAAAAATACAATATTTAATTTTCCAAAAATTGCAACTTTATTCATTATTTTGTTATTACGACTTAAAAAAACATTTTTTCTTTTGTATTTCAACTTTATGCTGCTAAAATTATGTCATTTTTGCTCGTAATATTTCAACATTATTTCGTTTCTCGAACATTACGTTTCTTGTTAGATTACAACTTTTTTCTCTTCATAATTTGACGTTATTCTTGTAAAACGACTGCAGTCATTTTTCATATTCAATTCGATGCTACTAAAATGACTATTTTTCCTCATATTATAAGTTTGTTCTCGTAAAATGTGTGTGTTTTATCGTTAAAATACGCCTTTTTTCTTTTGATATTTTGATTTTATTCTTCTTGTTTTTTCAATTTCTGCTGTTGTTATTTTTATTTTATTTTATTTTACTATTTCAACTTTCTTCTTGTGAATTTTCTTCTGGTAATTATAACTTTATTACCATAATATTTTGACTTTATTCTGGTAACATTAACTAACATAACTTTTTCTGCAAAAATGCAGCTTTATTTATGTTTTTTGTCATAATATTATGGCTTAAAAAACAACTTTTTAATGTAATATTTCAACTTTATGCTGTTTTATATTTTCTTTATAATATTACGTTATTCTCATAAGTTACGTCTTTTTTCACTGAATAACTTGACTTTATTTCTGTAAATCTTTGTTGTTGTTTTTTGTAGTTTTCTTGTTAAATTATATTTTTAGAACGTGCCTGGGGGCAATAAAAAAACATCCGCAGACCGCAAATGCACTTTGGACATCCTTGACCCTTGAGGTTACCATTAAGGAGTGGGACAGGAGGACGCTAACGTTAGCAAGACTAGCATAGCTATGTCAGCTGCAGCGCTAATGTTACAGTCTAACAGTGTTACACTCTCACATTTTAACAGCGACATCATGCGAGGCTAGCCTGTTTGCTAACCACTTGGCCACAACGACCTGTTAGCAGTGCATCATGCTAATGCTCACGAGCTGGTCGGTCTGGCAACATGACTTCCCAGTTATCTGGTAAACAGCAATGAAAAACAACCTGAGCTAGCTAGTATCCATACAGCTATTGGATTTCAACCCTCAGCTATCAAAAACAAAACAAAACAAAGAATGTATCGTTGTCGGCAGGATTCGAACCTGCGCGGGGAAACCCCAATGGATTTCTAGTCCATCGCCTTAACCACTCGGCCACGACAACCTGCTGCCTGTGCTGGAGGCTAATGCTAACTTGCTCGTGCTTCAGACATTTTAAGACGCGTCAGGATGACAGCTGGTGGTGCTTTGGTCTGGTAGCACATGCTAACAGCGAATACTCGTCTATTTGCAGTTGTACTGTAGCATGCTAGCTCGCCCATATCATTATTGATGGTTATGAATAAATTGAAGCACAAACGATAAAAATCTCAAAAGATTTCAATAGACCCTCGGGTGTGTGCGTGTGCGTGACCTTCCGCACGCTGCACTCCCCCACGCTCTCTCACTTCCTCCTTCCTGTCATGTGTGATTTGTCTGTTCAGGTGATCCCTGCAGAGCACTTCTGCCACCTTGTGGCCGTTTTTATGTCTTGAAATTGTTCTGAAATGTTAATGCGTTCGTGCAGAGTTGCATCATCACCTCTTTTTGCCTCTCGCACAAAATAACCCCCGTAAAAGACGTGCAAATACGTTGTTGGGATGGGGAAATACGTCTTATTCGGTATTGAATGAGTTATTTGCCGTCTGTTTCGGCACTAAACGGGACGGAGCCATTTCACGACGCCATCAGTCAGTTCAGCGGTTCTGACGTCGAGCTATGAAGAGACAGAAATATGTTTTATCTTCCAAATGCCAGGATTTACCCTGCGTGTTTATTTCTCTTAGCGAGTATTTTCAGCAATAGTCCCCCCCGCCCCCCCCACGATCAAGCGACAAGAAATCAACTTCAAGCTCGGGGATGAAAATGGCAGCTAATGATGACGAAGGTTTGCTCCCATTTCGGCAAGCAAACACACCTTTGAGCAACAACGAGGGTGAAAGGTGCCACTGTCCTGCCCCGAGCCAGCACCTTCAGCTTTTTGACTTTCTGTACGTTCGTAGCCGCTTCTCGAAGACGTTTGGACTGAAAGAGGCTGTTTCTGAAAAACTGGAGCCCTTCAGCTGAATCCCATATGTTGTTTTTGGCAGGGCAGCGCTGTCTGCCTGGCCGGCCTGGAGCTGGGATTTCAAGCCATGGAACACAGGAGTCTTCATCACGAGTCTTCATCCGCCCTTTTTTCCAGGATGTTTGGGGTCCCGAATGCTGCGACCTGCCGTTGTCTTCTCAGGTGGACGAGCGCACCTGTAGCGCTTTGTCATCCTTGTCTAACGGAGATGCTTGTTGCTTGTGTCGTCTCTCGTGTTTCCTTGGGAAGTGGCTTCGACACCGATACCAGCTGATATCGCTACCCCGATCTTAATCAACACATTCATGTTCGTATCAGTAGCCAGAATATTTCAGGCGGTTGCGAATGATGATTAATCATGATGAATTAATGTGAAAACTGTGATTAATCAGATTAAAACAGAAATAAATCAACAATACATGAACATTAATATAGTATTTAGAATATGAATATTAATGATTGATAATCTAATGAAAAGTGTTAATCCCTTGACAGCCCTAATATATGAATATGAATATGAACACACCAATATTGATGTAGCAGTATGCTAATATTAGTGAATGAATATGTTGATATGAATGTATGCCTTTGATTCTGTTAACCCTCCTAATCAGATGAACCGCTTTGTCATATTCATATGCATTTTAATATTAATATGAACATTTATGCAACGCTACCGTCAAGTTCCGTTTCTTGCATGACGTTAATCAAAGTTAATTTGCAAAGTTACACCATTTTTATTTTTATTTTAATTTTTATTTTTTAATACCCTCAAACCCCGACATTATTTTTATTTTTATTTTTATTTTTTTAATTTTAATTTTTTAATACCCTCATACCCCGACATAATTTTAATTTTAATTTTAATTTTAATTTTAATTTTAATTTTAATTTTAATTTGGTTTGAAAGGTGACGCTGGAGCACCTTCCAGCTGGTATCATAGAGATAGTGATATTAATGATATTAATACAAGCTGTGCCATTGCAATAAAAGTGTAAGAAGAAGTTAACCAGTCAGCCAACCTTACTTTCTGTTGCGTTTCCCTTTGACAAGATGTCATCCAAATGCTGGATGGAATGTGAAGCGAGTGAGCGTTCCTCTCTGTGAAGCTGCCACCAGCGTACGGGAGCGTAGACGAGACTCGTGCGTTTATCTCCAGGTGGCACTTTTGCGTCACTTTCAAACATGTCATCCATTCCTGGCCAGAAAGAAAGAGGCTGTGGCCCCCCCAGCGACTGCACAGCGAGACGAATGCCGAGCGAGACGATGGCATTTCCAGGTCATTAACGGGTTTGAGAAGACGCTCCGAATCAGGCGCTCGCACAAGTTTCAGCCAATTATCCGGCAGTTGGTTTGTTTGCAGCACAGCCACGCAAGGCCGTCTTCCACCGAACAGGAGCTCTAATGGACCTGCCGCCTCATTTATTCATGGCGCGCGCGTGCGTGCGTGCGCGTGTGCGTGCGTGCGTGCGTGCGCGCGTGCGTGCGTGTGTTTGGCTTTGCCTCCCATGACCCGCACCGAGACGGGGCTCCCATCGGCCATTATTTTGTTTTAACTTGCAAAAATTGAGCCCTCAGGTGAATTTCTGAGACGCAAATCAAGGTGGAAGAGAAGTTTGACATAATAACAAGAAAAAAACAGGAAGGGCACATAAAAAACCAAACAAGTCGGGTCAGCCCGAGCACTCCGCTCTCCTGCATGCGGAACCAGCAACTGGTGGATTGATAAGCAAACTGCTTTGCACTGCCTTCAGAATACAAACCATATTTATGATGATCGTCATCTCTATCTGCACACTGCAGGTGCCAGATAAATAGGTGGGGGGGGACGGCGACAAAACAAATGTAAATGTTTAGCTTTTTCAGCTGATCAAAGTCTATAAACGCCCAACCTTTGTGTAGAAACGCCCACAAATTTTGCTCAGATTGGAGGCTACGGATGTCCGCCATCTGCTGGTGTAAAGTATGAACTACACGAGGCAGCAAATTCAGCAATGTTTTGCAACTGGGGGAAAAAAATACGATACCGATATTACATTTGTATCCCAATATTGGGGTAAAAATGTTATATTACTACTGTGTTATTGGAGCTGTGATAATATCGGTGGCCGATATTATCGACCATCCCTAGTAGATATCACAGCTCTACCAGTCACAGTGTTCATTTGTAGAGAGGTCCGGTGGCGCTGCTTCTTTTATGAAGAAGATATTTTAAAATGAAAATAATACTGCTCAGTTTGGATGTTACTGCAAAAACATATCTATCATTTTACGGGTGTACTTTGCAAGAAACACAAAGGTGTAATACTATAAGACTGAAGCTGTGAGATTACAGGGAAAATAAGTCAATCAAATAATATTATTTCTAGAAAAAAATGCATCATTTTAAGGGAGCATATGCTGTATCTATTTCTTTATTTTTCCAACTTATTTTCTTAACAAAGCAAATAAAAAAGACTAACAATTGAGAAGACAAACAAATGCAACACACATAAAAAACAGCCATAGTAACAACAATGATAATATCCAAAACAATCACATCATTTTTGTTTGTTAGTTTTTTTCTTTTTAAAGCAAAAAAACCACACCAAAAGTATCTAAAAGTAAGTGAAAAGGATGTTTATCATCACTAAAAACGTTACCATCACCACCACTGCCAGCAGCAACAACAACATGAACAATAACAGCAGCATCGCATCTCACGAGCCCAGCAAGCTGTATTCATTCACTCTATACGTTAAAATCATCCATCCATCCATCTTCTATGCCGCTTATCCTCACTGGGGGCGCTGGGGTACGCTGGAGCCTATCCCAGCTGACTTGGGCGACAGGCGGGGTGTGATTTTAAAGTCAGTGTACAGCTATTTTGTGAGCGTCGACTTTAAAATCATGCAGTTGTATTTCCATAAGGAAGTAGCAGGAAGTGCAGAGCTGCTTCTAATAACTGGAAGCCGTCATGCAGCGAAACAAGGCCAATAGAATATTAGAAACAGCTCTCAGCGTGATGCAGTGCGGTTCTACGCAGCACGGCCGCACTGCAGGAAGCTCATCATTCTCAGCTTGCAGAGAACAAAGAACATAGGAGAGTTGCTAAGCAAGGATAATAAAAAACAAATCTTAAATCTCGGGGTGGGAATGAGGTCCTGCCCCAGGTGGAGGAGTTCGAGTATCTCGGGGTCTTGTTCGCGAGTGAGGGAAGGTTGCAGCGGTCGGCAGGCGGATCGGCGCAGCGTCTGCAGTAATGCGCTCGCTGTACCGGACCGTCGTGGCGAAGACAGAGCTGAGCCGGAAGGCAAAGCTCTCAATTTACCGGTCGATCTATGCTCCCACCCTCACCTGTGCTCATGAGCTTTGGGTTGTGACCGAAAGAAGGAGATGGAGGATACAAGCGGCTGAAATGAGTTTCCTCCGTAGGGCGGCTGGTGGCTGGACACCCTAAGAGGCAGGGTGAGAAACCCGTGTTGTTATTGTTATTATTTTTACTTTTTAAATTGAACTTTTTGACTTGCAATCTGTATTTTTTACTTTTCTGATATGTTGCAGACCAAACCTCTAACTGTTTGTTTGCTTCATATTGGTTTGGGCCGTCTAGAGCAGGGCTCTCCAAAGTGCGGCCCGGGGGCCTTTTGTGGCCCACAGCTGATTTTTCTGAATGGCCCTTGGCACATTCTAAATATACAATTAAACAGGAAAACTAAAAAAAACAAAACGCAACAGCAAATATGGATAAAAGAGCTGTCATTTTGTGAGAATGACATCAAAATATTAGGAGAATAAACGTATAAAAATATTCATCTTCCCAGAAAAAAGTAGTAATTTCACGATGATGAGGTCATGTTATGAAGAAAAAAACATTTTACAAGCACAAAGTTGAAACATGAAAAAAATTGTTTTTTTCTTCAATGTCGTAATATCACGAGAAAAAAGAAAAAACAATGCATGTGGAATTGGTTAGAATATTACGAAAGTAAAGCCAAAATACACGCGTGATCAAAAGTTTAAGGCCAGTTGAAAAGTTGCAAGAATTTAGATTTTGCATTGTTGGATCTCCAGGAGGTTCTAAGTAGATCTCTCTGAGAGTCCGACTGTTGAGCTGCACGAGCAAGGCCTTTCCCAGCACGCAATACCATATTTTAAACTTCTTCAAAGATCCTGAGGGTTATGGAAGAAAAAAGTCAAGCAGTAGACCCAAAAAAATGTCACTGGCCCTGAGCCGCAGGATCCGACTGGCTCGGGACAATCCTCGGCCCAAATGAATGGTGCTGAAGGCGGTCCAATAACCATCAGACTGCATCTGCGAGAGAAGGCTTTTAAGAACAAAAAGCATCTTCAAAGGCCTCGTCTCCTTCAACGCTACAAAACTGCCCGTTTGGAATTTGCAAAAGAGCACCAAACATGGGACATTGAAGGGTGGAAGAGAGTTTTATTCTCTGATGATAAAAAATATGGCTTCCAACGTTACTGGCGTGACAAGGAGATCCCACCTGAGATGTTTCCCACATGGCACAGTGGAGGAGGCACCATCATGATCTGGGCTGCTTTTTTTCTTCAATGGAACAATGGAGCTTCAGGTTGTGCAGGGGCGTCAAACGGCAGATGGCTATAGTTGGACGTAGATGATGTTGGTACTTCCTGTTTTTGGTTCCCATCCTTGTTTCCCTGACAGGACTCCATGAAGCAGCCTTTTTGTGTACAACGGACTTTCATGTCTATGTTCTGTGGCTGGTGTTGTGCACTGACTGTCCTTGCGCTGTGGGAGAAGTGGCCGTGTCTGACTAAAGGGAACGGTGGATGTAGAACTTGAAAGCGCTCTGTGCAGCTTGTGTGCGCCGCACATTCCTCCAGAGACGGGGGATGCACGTGTCACACGGCTGAAATAAGGCTCGGACGCGATGGCAAAGACTTTGAGCGCAGTGCATGAGCTGCCTTTCTGAGCTACTGGCTGTGCAGGCAGGCTAACCCCCGAGGGAAATATCAGTCTCTCCAGCTGCTAAATGCTCCATTATGTCCACCCAGCCTGCCGCCGGCTGGGAATGTTTGCTGCTTGCTGGATGAAGTGATCTTTTTACTGCCTCACGACTTGGCTCAGCGGTCCAGTCCACGTACTAAGCCTGGTCGCTGCTCGGGGTGTGGCGGCATATCCATCCACCGTCAACACCCATGCAGGATATCGTAATGGTATCAGTATTGTATGGATTGTCGATCGCTGTATCACACCACTACCTTATGAGTCACTTTGTCCTTCTTATCAGCTATGTTACTGTTATTAATAGTTATTAATTAGTGCTTTATAAAGCAGTAATAACCTACCAAAGTACTTTTAGCTAACATTTAGCGGCTTTGCTTTACTCCTTAGATATTCCACTAGTAGCTTGTGTGAGCGAAAGGATGAAAAGCTCCGACTCAAATCGCTTTGGGGCCACATGCTAGTTTGCATCGCGTAAACCTCTAGACTCGGGCCGCAACGCACGGTTATTTTCTTAGTCGATTCATCTAAAGCTTGTTGTTTCGGTTAATCGAGTCATCGGTTGGGCCGCATTCGCACCAAATCGATAATCAACAGTTAGTGGTTTGGTCAGCAACACGTCAGAAAAGAGGCAAAAAATGTCGATGACTGTTTTCCAAAGTCAAAGCTGATGTGTGTGAATATTATTATAATTACATTTTTAACTCATTCAACACCAAAGACGTATTTATACGTTTTTTTTTAAACCCGAACGCTGGCTCCCAAAGACGGATTTATATGGAAGAGCATGGAGGAGTGTAGCACGCAGAAGGTTACGCATTGTGGGGATACTGTAACGCATGCACACGTGCGCACGCGTGCACACACAGCTTAGTTCCAAATGTGAAAACTGTAAATAGTTCGTGGTGTTATATTTGCGAATAAATTGTTATTTGGATGTAAAAAAACATTTTTTTGTGTTGTTTATGTTGTGTATGTATGTATGTATCTTTTCACAAAAAGCTGTTTTTCTCCGATTTTTGGTGAGAACTGATATTTTCCTGAAACTTACTTATGTTCTACTGCAGAAAAAAGTATGAAAGACGAGAGTGTAATGTTTCTTTTGGTAGGTTCCATGTTTTATATAACCATAGAACACAATGTTCTGTGTGCCTTCCTTGAAAGATCAGTCAAAAATGCCTAAAATAGCCCGTACAGGAGGGGATGTCTTTTGGAAAATGGCTCGGAGTGAATGAGTTGATTTAAATAAGTAGTTGTTGTTTTTTTAATGTTTTGCGTAAAACAAAGATAATAGGTCTGCTTTAAGGATAACTAAAGAAATGAAAAAAAATTCACATTTTAGAGGCTGAAATCAGAAAATACTTTTTTGATTAATTGGACAATTGATTAGTCATTGATTTATTGATGAACTGTTACAGTTCTGCTCTGGAACAGAAAGCCAATAAGGTGCGGAAGTAGTCACATTGTTGGCTAACATGCTAGGCTAGCCTATTCGCTGAAGGAAAACAAATATTTGTATTTTAAGATGTGTAGTGAAGCCTGTCTTTTTTTCTTTTTACAAAGCAATGGACATATAGATTTCTGTGTGGGGTTTGCATGTTCTCCCCGTGTGTGTGTGGGTTTACTCCGGGTTCTCCGGTTTCCTCCCACATTCCAAAAACATGCATGTTAGCTTCATGGGCAACTCTAAATGGTCCACAGGTATGAATGGGAGTGTTTGTCTATATGTGCCCTGCCATTGGCTGGACACCAGTCCAGGGTGTACCCCGCCTGTCGCCCAAAGTCAGCTGAGATAGGCTCCAGCATTCCCCCGTGACCCTAAAGAGGAGAAGCGGTATAGAAAATGGATGGATGGATGGATGGATGGATGGATGGATGGATGGATGGATGGATGGATGGATGGATGGAAGGATGGATGGATGGATGGATGGATGGATGGATGGATGGATGGATGGATGGAAGGATGGATGGATGGATGGATGGATGGATGGATGGATGGATGGATGGATGGACATATAGATGGTGCAGGCTCATCCAGCTAAGAGCGGGTCAGAGCCAGTATCATGTCCATGAAGAAGACGTTTGGGTCTTGCTGGTGGCATCACAGCTTCAACTTCAGAAGCGAACGTTTAGAGTTTGAGCGTCTCACACAAATGGCGGGATTGTTCTCATGCATATTCATGAGCAATCACTGATAAGAGTATTCCGTACTCAGCACGAGGGATTGGACGTACAGACGGTTTATTAAAGAGTCTCATGCAGTGAGCATGTTGTGGAAAACGTGGCCCACGGTTAAATGAGACACGCAGCGCCTAATTGGACTTTGCAATAAAGGCAAGGCACAGGTGGCATCTAAAATCAGCGTGTTAATCATATCAAAGTGCACAGGTTGTATTTCCTGATTTAGTGGCACGTGAAGCGCTGCTACGGGCAGATGGTCGTGATCCGATTGTGTCTTGAATAGGAGCAGCAGGGGGGTTCATGTCAGGCCTGTGACACGACAACCACATGTAAATTACATCAAGCAGGTTTTCATGAACTCTTTGTCTTTTTTCATTGGTTCGGCTTGGCCTGTTGTTGCATCACCATGACATTTTCATGAGAAACACCATCAACATTAAATTTCTTTGGTCAAAGCGCTTTCGGAGTACTCTTATTGTTGTATGTTTTTGTTAGAAACATGTTGACTTTTGAAAGTTTCACAACTACAGTACTACCTCGTTTATCGCTGTTAATTAGTTCCAGACCCGGCCGTGATAAGTGAATATCTGCAAAGCAGGAGTCCTTCTTTAGAAATGGAGTATTTTCGTAGTTAGAGCATTCATTTTAGAGTTTTTAACTTTATTAGAGCCCTGTAGGCATAAAATAACAGCCCTATATTCACCTTTACACTCCTATTATCCAATGCAATAGACAGAAAATAAGACAAAGCCCTCCCCTTAGAGATAAGCACTGTCACCTGAGAGAAACTCAGAGTAGAACCGCTGCTCCTCCGCATGGAGAGGAGCCAGACGAGGTGGCTCGGGCATCTGGTCAGGATGCCTCCCTGAGGAGTTGAGAGGGCACGTCTGGCATCTGGGAAGACCCAGGACACGTTGGAGAGACTATGTCTCTCAACTGGCGTTGGAACACCTTGGGATCCGCCGGGAGGAGCCGGACGAAGTACCCGTGGAGAAGGAAGCCTGGGCTTCCCTGCTTAGGCTGCTGCCCCCGCGATCCGACCTCGACTAAGCAGAAGATGGATGGATGGGTGGTACCCATTACGCATGTGCAGGTTTAATTCCACTTCACAAACGGTAATACCCACCACCCCTGTGTGTTGTGGTGCCAGTGCTGTGTAAGACGTGCTGGCATACGTTTAATACCCGTGTCCTCAAAGTTTTCTAATATTCAGACAAATGGTCAATGACTTGTGTGCAGTTAGTTGCTAAGTCTGATCCTGCGCCCCTGCAAAGACGTTTTGCTTGATGGCGGCCATGTTTTTCCTACCAATCTTGCTCAAATGTGTTTTTCAGTCCCCTGAAGGTGTGTACCAAATTTGGGTGTGATTTGGCTAAACGCCCCAAAGTTACATTGTGTGTTTTGTAGCGCTGTGTGGGAGATTCCGGTGCATATATGGGGTCTAATAACAGCGCCACCGTGTGGTATATTTGTCAGAAAAATAATAGCACGGGCAACACAGTAGTGTTGCATGTTTTGACCAAATTTTCACCCTCTTGTGTGCATCGGTTGTGGAGTAGAAGAGTTACATCATGGGGGTGTCGTCTTTTTTTCGCACGACTGTAGTTCTTCATTGACACCTGGTGTTGTGTTGCAGGCCGGGATGATCCGCACAGACTCGGACGAGTACTTTATCGAACCTTTGGAGAGAGGCACCCAGGAGCTGGAGGACCAGGGCAGAGTCCATGTGGTCTACCGCAGGTCAGCGGTGCTGCAGAGCCCATCTGATGTCTGGGTGGACTACCAGACAGCAGGTAGGATATTGTAGAACTGATGTTTGTCATGGAGAGATCTGGAGCGATCTCCATCCTGTGAAAAGCCTTCACGTCTGCAGTTCCCTCCCAAGAGCATACGTCGGTGTCCAATCAAAACGCTCCTAACCTCTGTGGCGCTTGTGCACTCGTACATCACTGAGCGTACATCACTGAGCTTTCTATCTAAACGGTGGGCGGATCATGGCGGAGAAAGCGCGGCTCTTCAAGGAGATAGCAGGAATCACGCTGCGGAGAAACACTCAAAAGACCCTGGACCATCAGCAAGAGGCAATATTTCCTTTGCACTATTCCTTGAGTTATTGATAAGAAGGAAAGATTGCACGCAAGCAGAATGCTGATAATGGCGTAGGCTTGGATGCTTGGTATCACTTCTTGGAAGTGTGTTCATGGACATGGCTTCCTTCTGCTCCAAGATGGAGATTTTCCACCGCCTTCCCGGAATTGTGCAGAATGTGGCACAATGTGGCACAAAGCATTCATTAAGTATCAAGTACACATACCAGGGGCGCCCAAAGTGCGGCCCATGACTCGTTTATTATTGGCCCATGGCATGTTGGACAAATTCAATTAAACACTGAAAAAATGGGAATAAAAAAGGCACAATGTAAAGAAAAAGCTGAAAATGTTTTTCTTTTAGACTTCTTTTTTCGTATAAAATATGATTAAAAGTAGCGCAATGTTGACAGGCGAATCGGCTCAGCGTCCACACTAATGCGGTCACTGTGTCGGACCGTCGTGGTGAAGAGAGAGGCGAGCCGGAAGGCAAAGCTCTCAGTTTGCGGGTCGATCCATGTCTCCAACCTCACGTATGGTCATGAGCTTTGGCTTGTGGCCGAAAGAAGGACATCGCGGATACTGGGAGGAACCGCTGCTCTTTCACAACGAGAGGAGCCAATTGAGGTGGCTCGGACATCAAGTCCGAATGCCTCCTGGACGCCTCCCCGGTGAGGTGTTCCGGGCATGCGCAGACCTAGGACCTAGGACCCGAACCTAGGATATCTAGTTTTTTGGTTTGGTTACTACCATTTGTGCCGTTATTGTAAAGAGTTTGGGTACGAATCCTCAGTCAACGAGCACAACCCATGCACCAAACCAAGGCAGGATATGCGTATTTAGAAATAGAAAATGTCTGCCCTGGAATTCCATAAAATGCATGTAAACACTGATAATACGTAACATAAACATCAACACCGAGGTTCACTTATAGGTCTTGTATGCATTATTGCCGTAGAGCAATGCTTCTCAAAGTGTGGGGGTGAGGTAGGGGGCACTATACTATATACTACGGTATATAGTGACTTGGACTCGAGTCAGATTAGAGTCACAATTTTGATGACTCTGAACTCAACTTGAAAATATCATCAAAGACTTGCAGCCCGACATGGACTTTGATATCAATGACCCCGGACTTGAATCTGTTTTTAGTCTGATGACTTGAAAATACTTGAGATTTTCGGTGAGTGTGTTGAGTAAAAAGTGTCTCCATTCAAAGTATTCAAGTCACATGATCGCTAGTATGTCATTTTCAGCCAAACTTCTCTTCCTCCAGAATCTGCCTCATTGAATGCACGTGTTAGCGTCCAATCAGGTTTAAGAACAAACAACAAATGTGTGGATTGTATTTTTGTGCACTGATGAACTCCTGAATGCCATGCCGTGCCTGCCAGCACTCTCCGTCTTATTTCACTTAAATACCACTCAAACAATTCAAAATGCGTTCACTGTATTTGTTGCATCGTTAAAATGGAATTTTATTTGGGAAACACTAAACAGTGACTTGCCTTGTGAGGACTCGAAAAAGAAATAGAAAAAACAAGCCTATGACTTGGGACCTGACTTGAGACTTGAGATGAACTCTTCCACTGCCAAACGCGTCTATTGACGTCTTGATTTTTTTTGCGGGAGCTACAGATCAAAGTCTTATTCATCTTGTATGGGAATTTCTGACTTGTAGGCAATGTACTTCTGTCACAGCAGGGGGCAACACTTCTCTTGTCCTCCACCCGGCAGCGACAGATTGTCTATGAAGAAGACGGATTGTGGGTTGAGAGAGGAAAATGGCGAAACACATGCAGAAATCGAGCGGAAACAAAACATGCAGGCGGCTAGCACTGTGACTGAGCTTGGATCTGCCTTTAGTAGAGACGCCATCGCCAAAGATAGAGGTGACGTGGCTGATGCAGGTGACGTAGACACAAATGCAGTTGACAATGGCAGCCGAAGCAACAAGCTAGTGGTTAGCGTTGCTGAGCCGTGTGGAGCGACACCGGGGCTTGACACCGGAAGCAGTTCAGAGTCGGGTGACTCAGAACTCCACCCTGATTCTTCTGACGAGTGGCTGCCGTCTGGATGGGTCAGCAGCAGGGATTCATCCCCACACCCAGCAGACCCCACCGTCACTCTGCTTGAATTTGCTTCTCTGCGGAAAAAGCCCCTTTTCTCAGTTTTTTGGTCAAAATCAGGTGTTTTTGCTGAAACCACCCTATGTTCTACCGGCAATATCTAAAGACCCAAAAAGGCTAGAAACAAACTTTTTTCCTGATGAAAGAAGAGAGCCTAAGGTTTCATTAGATAGTTTCAATGTTGATGTAGTCCTAAAACTCAATATTCTGTGGGTCTTGAAAGTTCAGCAAGAATGCCCCAGAACTCAGCAGTAAGGAGCTCTCTGCTCTGAACATGGCTGGCAGTCAGTGGGTTGAAGACTTGAGACTTACTTGAGACTTGCAAAACATTGGCTTGCTCCCACCTCTGGCGTGTACTCTACTTCAATTTCCTCAAGGTTGGCAGGTCTGTTGGTGTCTTCATTCATTCTTGAACGATGCTAGTGTCGGCAACACATACAGTGGTTTGTACAGATCAATAAATAAATACTACAGGTTCCTAATAGTATTTCATGTTCACAGAAGTGTTTGTAAATGTGTTATTAAAGCTTAATGAAGCATGAATAAACACCAAAAGTGTCTTAACAATGCTCTCTCTTGTAGTTGCCGTCCTCCGTGAGGGTCACATAGACTGTGGGAACTGGTCCCCAATGAGAGGCGCTGATCCAGCTGCGTGCGGAACAAGCAAATACACTCGCGTCTGTCTTGCTTGTTTTGTTTCAGCTTCCACCGCGTCGTTTTGTGCTGGCACTCCTCGAAGCAAAACACGGCCAGCGAGCATTTTGTGTTTCCCCATAAAACAACTGCTGTGTGATGCGACGCGCCAAAGAAAGCAGAGGGCAGTGGAAGGATTACGCGGGGGTAAGGTGTTAATAATCGGCCTGCACATTTGTGTCTTCGCACGGCTCGGCTGCGTCAACACTTGGATTCACGGAGGAGATTCTTATCGAGAACACATGAGTGTTGGTCGCATGTCAGCACGCATGATGACTCATTTTCTGTTTATTTGCCTTCCAAAGTATGGAAGGGACGAAGAAAACTGTTAAACGCTCAGGGTCTCCACCTCCGAACCACGCAATGAATTGTGACCTTTAACATTTTAAACTCATTTTTTCCCATTTTTAAAAAGTGACTGACTATTGGCTTGGCTCGGTTGTTATTTTTAAATATTCTATATTATTTTCAATTTTATTGTTTAGGTTCAAGGAACATTTTTTTTTAAAAGAAAATATTCTTCCTACTCCTTTTCGGACAGGTTGAAAATAAAAATAAAAATAAAAATTAAAATTAAAATTAAAATTAAAATTAAAATTAAAATTAAAATTAAAAAATACTGCTAGCATACTTTGACGTGTACTCGGCTAAACACCTGTCCAAGACTTGCAATAAAAATAAAAATAAAAATAAAAATAAAAATAAAAATAAAAATAAAAATAAAAATAAAAATAAAAATAAAAATAAAAATAAAAATAAAAAAATACTGCTAGCATACTTTGACGAGTACTCGGCTAAACACCTGTCCAAGACTTGCACCTGGTTTGCCCCTGGTGAACGAACCAGCAACTCAGGAAAAAAAAACAGGGTGCGTTTTTTTACAAAAAATTGGATGCACGAGAAATGAGTTCACTCAGCCTAAGAAACAAGAAAAATAAATGTAAAAAGGAAATGGAAATAATAATACAGCGAGGATTAAGATGAGGATTAAGCGCCACAGAAAATGAGTGAATGAATGAATGAATTTGCTTTTCAGGGTTCTTCAAGCCACTATACACATACGTTAAAAAAAAGAAAGCAAAAATGTAAAAATATTTAACAATAATTTGACATGAACTGTTAATACAATATGAATCGCTATATTGTTTTGAACATTTATTTTTATAATAATAATAATAATAATAATAGTAAAGTTTGTGTTCAAGTGGAGCAGAAATCCCGTCGACTGGATGCCAAAACGTCCTTGTTTAAAAGCAAATGTTCAAACGTGTAATGTATTGCTTTTCATAATCAAAACAAATCTTCCACATAAACTTGACATGTTTTCGGCTGAAAGCAACCAAAGCGTGTAATATCAGCATGGCTGTGGTTGAGCGTGATTAAGAAGCACTAACTGGCCGCTGCGGTGACTTTGTGTTGAATAATGTCGCCGTTCCGCTCACAAATCTGGGAGCCGTCAGGATTCTCAACATTCCCGTCCCCATTAAAGTTCCAGCTGCCAGACGAGTGTGGAACAAACAAAGGAGGAACGTGCCTGGAAAGTGAACGAGATGTGACGTTAGCTCGCTGCGCACATGTTGACTCAACACTTTGTGAACTCCTTTTGGGGGTGTGAAGGTACACAGTGTAAAAGTACCAGGATGGAGGAACTCTTACCCTTGTCAAGAAAGCTTGACCAAGGATCAGTGACTCTCGCTGTGGATTAGCAATGAAAGGGAAATGTGCACCAGTTTTGATTCTGGGACTCAAATGTGGGAAATAGACACAAAATGTTGTCCATTTTGTTTATTAGCTAGCAGGCTACTTCCTGGTTGACGGGGGATGATGTCAGATGACAGGACTGTACCAATTTTTTAAAAATCCTAGAATGGGAGAGCATTTCCCTCGAGACTTGAATGACAAATGGAGAAAACACATTGTTGTGGCGTGTCATATTTGTGTTTGTTTGGCCATTCGTTTATTAGCTAGCGAGCTACTTCCTGGTTCAGGATGATGTAAGTTAAGGGGACTGTACCATTTCTCGTTTTGGAACAGGTGTACGTTTCCCTCGAGACCTAAACAGCAAATAGGGAAAACAAATTGCTCAAACAACATTTTTCATTTCATTTCCCTCGAGACATAAATGCCAACTCAAGAAAACAAATTACTCAAACAAAAGTTACAAAATGGTGGCCTGTCATATTTGTGTTTATTTGTCCATCCGTTTATTAGCTAGCTGCCTACTTCTTGGTTGGCGGAGGATGATGTAAGTTAAGGGGACTGTACCATTTCTCGTTTTGGAACGGGTGTACGTTTCCCTCGAGACCTAAACAGCAAATAGGGAAAACAAATTGCTTAAACAAAAGGTACAAAATCGTGGATTGTTGCATTTGTGTTTATTTATCCGTCCGTTTATTAGCTAGCAGGCTACTTCTTGGTTGACGGAGGATGATGTAAGTTGACAGGACTGTACCAATTTTGATTTAATTCTAGAATGGGAGAGCATTTCCCTCGAGACCAAATGGCAAATAGAGAAAAGAAGTTGCTCAGACAAGTCACAAAGTCGTGGATTGTCGTATTTGTGTTCTTTTTCTAGCAGGCTACTTCCTGCACCAGGGAGGATGATGTATGATGATGGCACGGTACCACTTTTCATTCTAGAACGGGGGTACGTTTCCTTCGATACCTAAACAGCACATAGAGAAAACAAATAAACAAAAGTTAGAAAGCTGTGTATTGTCATATTTGTGTATATTCATCCCTGTGCTTGTTAGCTAGCCGGCTACTTCGTGGTCCAGGGAGGATAATGTAAGATGACAGGACTGTACCATTTTTACTGTAGAATGAGGGAGCGTTTCAACAGGAAATAAAGAAAACAAAGCCAGCTAACAGAGAGATGGACAAACAAAAAACAATGTGTCTCTCCTTTTGTTTACCGGTACATCTTCCTCTCTTTGTAATGTTCCCCCCGTTCTACAGTCTAATATGGTACAGTCCCGTCATCTTACATCATCTTCTGGGAACCAGGAAGTAGCCTGCCAGCTCATTTGTTTATGGAATGGATTTTCTCTATTTCGACCGTCCTGTCTTCTTACATCATACTTAGTGAACCAGGAAGTTGCCTGCTGACACGCCCCTGGACAAACAAAGCGATTTATGAATAAATCTGTATTTGATTAATTTCTATTCTTTGTCAAATATTAAGTGGCAGTAGTTTTTCCACTCCACGTATGAAAGCGAGCGCAGATGAAAAGAGTGTTTTTCTAAATGGTGTCCTTCGTCCTGCAGCCACTTGACTTTAGTCATAGTCGCAGTTGACCCCGACAAGGCCGCTTAACCAGTTGAATAACCTCATGACTCATCAGGGTGACTCAGTCCCGCTGTGTTGCTCTGGCGCTCCCGTCCATGGAGCCAAGAAGAGCCTTAAAGCCGTTTCATTAGGGAGAGAAGCCTCCAAACAGATGGCCGGCGGTTTGCCGCAGACCCTCTAGCAAGCTGCTTTGGAGCGTTCTCCGTCTGGAAGGCGAAAAGGTAGAATCACAATGCCAGGGTAGTATGCGCGAGTGATGTGAAAAGGGCCAGTCGGGTACCTTCAAACCCGCGCATAAAAAGCGTGGCGAGCCTCCCAAGTGTGCGTGGGCAACTGGCAAAAACACTTTCAGCCACCGGCAGCAGCAGCAGGGGCGGGAAGGCAGCTCGCATTTTAGCGGCAGCCTGCTTTGTATTTCACACCTTCACCACACAGCTGGAGATGTCCTTTTCCAGCAGACACAATGAGACACACACATCAAGCCCTTCCCTGAGCAAACCTCCAAATCAATTTCCTGCCAGCTGGCAATTGGCAGCTGGTCGCAAGGTGAAATGTGCCCTGGGTGCGTTCGTGTCTGGAACGGTGGAAGTCGAAGGGAGGGAAACATTTCATCAGCTTCTTCCACTGTGTGAAAAACAATGAAGACTTTCACAACTTGACAGAGCAGTTCCCTCTGGACTTGACTGCTGAGCCACGCTGAACTAAAAACATCAAAAAGGAAGCTACAATATCTCAGCCCTCATATTCCAATATTTCATATTTTATCTTATCTTGTCAAGTCACCATACTATAAAATGTATACACTTCAGTGTCTTGGGTGTACAGCTTTTATTGTCTACGGTCATGGTTCAGGGCTGCAAGAGTGCTGCCAGCGCTGGGGAGTACAGTATATCCGAGCTTACATTGTCTTTACATACTGTATCTGGCAAAGATGAGCACGGCCGTCAGCCCTTAATGACCGTATGTCCTTTGAAGGGACAAGTGTCCAGTGGCACTCGTGCAGCCCCACACCATGACGCTACCACCACCATGCTTGAATCGATGTGAGACATTATTGTGGCAGTAGCTGGCAACACAAGCGAGTACACCTTACAGGGAACATGTCCACATTGCAGCAAAAAGTGGGGATATTTCCCGCAATCAACCGCAGCTCCCCAGTGCTGGCTGGCAGCACTCATGTTGCCAGCCGTGTGTTGACTCTAAAGTGGTTATCCTAGTAAGATTTCTTCCGGTATCTTGACAGAAGTGAGCACATCCCTTACATTTCAGCAAGCATTTTATCTTCTGAATGGACAAAGTAAACTTGGATATGCTTTAGAGTAGTCAGTGTACAGCTTGTATAGCAGTATAGGTTTACTATCCACTGAAAATGAGTCAACACACAGCCATGGTTCTCTAAATAGCACTCGTGCAGCCCCCAGATGCTACCACCACCATGCTTGACTGCAGGGAAGACAATTATCTTGCTACTCACTTGTGTTGCCAGCTACTTTGACAATAATGGCTGTTTGGTGTTCTTAGTAAGTAGAACAAACTGCACACTGACTACTCTAAAGCATGTCCAACTTTCTCAAGTGTTGCTGAAATACAATAAAATGCTCCCCTATTTATTTATGGATTGAAGAGTCCAAGTTGAATGACATTAGAATGTAGTGTACTAAATAGTGAAGTTGCCAAATGTAGGCATTCCCAGCCCCTAACCTTGCACCCTCGGTGGTTGCTCCGCTCTCAGCATTGACACAATCACAGCGGGCGAGCCGCCTGGCAACAGCCGGCGTCTTCTCCCATCCTCTAACGTTCTTCCCGCCTATCGTCTCTCACCAAATTCCTCCGCTCTCGGCCGCCCCCGCTGTGCTTAGCACCGCAGTGTGACAAGTATAAATCAACTCTTTCTCCTCGCTGACTGTGACGACGCCTCGCTGCTCGCCGGTCCCACCGCACCGCCGCCGCCGCCGCCACCACCACCACCACCTTTCCCCTCTGAATGTTTTCCAGGACTCCACCGGATCGCGACAGTCATTGATACGCCCTCAGACGCTCGGTTTCTCTCGCTCATATTTCCACCGAGATGTGAAAGTAGAAGCTAATATCCAAGAGCTTCAGACGGTGGAGGCCTCAGCCCGCTTGTCGAGCCTGATAAGAGCATCTCGGAGACAAGGGGGAGGTACTGTAACACCTGAATTCTCATCGCCATGGCAGCCTCCATCAATCCTCAGGATCTCACCAGCAAGTGTACTCACACCTGTTAGAGAGATCAGGTTGGATTTAAGGTCGCTGTGATGCCCGACCAACTCACCCTTTGGACATCTGAGGGCCTGTTTAATGCTGCGTTTGAGGACGGTCAGAAATATCTACTTTAACTTCCAGTGGCGCCTCAAAACGCTTCAGTCAAATGTAATCAAAAAACTCAACTTGTCATATTTTCTATCAAAGATCCCGTATTAGCATAGTCGCAGATTTGCAATTTTTGGAAAAAACATTGTTTTTTTTTAAATATCCAAAAATAAACCATTCAGCAAATTGGATTTATTGGGCAAAAAAACTTTTTAAGTTGTTATTATTTTTTTCTCTGTCATTTGTTTTCCCACGGAAAACACCCCGTTCACCCTAAGTCAGGGGTCGGCAACCTTTAGCATCAAAAGAGCCATTTTGCCTTCTCTTCCAGTACAGAAAAATGGTCTGGAAATGGTCCACAAAACATGACACAGCTTATAAACTTTTATAACTTTGAATTTTTTTCAAACTGAACCTGTTCCAACAACAGGATTCAACTGACAGGAGTGCGCAGGGCGTGTGTAGGCCGACTCTGACATCATTTAAACACTGAACTACGTATGCAGGCTTTTTTGAGTCCTTCCTGTGTTTGTGTCAAATTAAAAGAAAACATAGCTTTTATTGATAATTTTTATGGACAGAATTTCTAGGCGCAGCATCGAGGCATTGAGGGAGTCCAGTTCGGGGGCCTTAGGATCTCGTCTTTGCTATTTGCAGATGATGTGGTCCTGATGGCCTCGTCGGGCTGTGACCTTCAGCGTTTACTGGGGCGGAGTGTGAAGCTTCTGGGATGAGACTCAGCACCTCCAAATCCGAGGCCGTGGTTCTCAGTCGGAAAAGGGTGGATTGCTCCCTCCGGGTTGGGAATGAGGTCCAGGTGGAGGAGTTCAAGTATCTCGGGGTCTTGTTCTCAAGTGAGGGAAGGTTGGAGCGTGAGGTCGACAGGCGGATCGGCGCAGCGTCTGCAGTAATGCGGTCGCTGTACCGGACCGTCGTGATGAAGAAAGAGCTGAGTCGGAAGGCAAAGCTCTCAATTCACCGGTCGATCTATGTTCCCACCCTCACCTATGGTCATGAGCTTTGGGTCGTGACCGAAAGAACGAGATCGCAGATACAAGCGACTGAAATGACTTTTCTTCGTAGGGTAGCTGGACTCACCCTAAGAGATGGGGGGAGGAGCTCGGTCATCCGGAAGGGGCTCAGAGTAGAGCCGCTGCTCCTTCCTCCGAGGTGCCTCGGGCATCTCGTCCGGATTCCTCCCGGACGCCTCCCTGGTGAGGTGTTCCAGGAGAAGGCCCATGGGCGGACCTAGGACACGCTGGAGGGATTATGTCTCACAGCTGGCCTGGGAAGGTCTTGGTGTCCTCCCGGCAGAGCTGGAAGAGGTGGCCGGGGACCGGGAAGTCTGGACTTCCTGACTAAGACTGCTGCCCCCGCGACCCGGACCCGGAAGAAAATGGATGGATGAATGGATGAACATAAAAAAGCCCATCAGAGTTCACGTATCTGCATGTCAGTGTGTCTGCTCAGTATGGTTTCCATCGCTTGACGCATCACAGGCGATTGAACGTGCTTGCACTGAATGAATCGTCAGTTCGCCTGCTGGTGATGTTTGTTTCCATTCTATCGGTCTGTCTCTGCAGGGAGGAGCATTCCTTTCATCTTCTCAATAATTAATCATGACAATAGTTTCTTGTGTACTGTTTTGACTTGGGAGAATACTGTAGATGCCGAGATATTGTGATTCTAACGGTTCTTTCATTTATCCTCCATGTTTGAATGGCTTGAATGGCTTGTTTGAATTAATTGAAGTGTAGTCTCTCTTGTGTTTGCCGAGTGGTGGGAATACGCTGGTTCAGAGGTGGTATGATGTCCTTGAGGAAGGAGCTTGTTGGCATTGTGTCCAGTATCGGATTTGCTGTAATTTCTTCAGTTGTTTTCTTCTGCAGAGTGTCCTTGACATCTTGTTCATTGCTTCCTTTTCATTTTGCGGCGTGTGTGTTGTGTTTTTACCTTGCAGGACGCGTTTACTTTGAAGGCCAAAGATGTATTACCGTGTTTGGGATAAACACGCGGCAAAGTTTGCAAAGTCATTTACGTGCCTGTTTGCTGCGCCCGACTTTATTGAATGAACTGCTGTGCTTGGTGTGACGCTTGGCGATAACGGCAAATGAATCCTCGCGGCTGTCACTCTCCCCACACGGAGCACTTTTAGCTCTGTTTGTGCCGAAAACGCGGTTTACCTCTATTAAGTCAAACACATTAAAGGTTATAATGTGAGGGTGGATCCTCTGAATGTGTCGTTTCAGAGGGGTCAGAGGCCAGTGGAAGCAGCCCCCTCTCCTTCCCAGAAACAAATTACTCCAGCCAAGCTTTTAAGTCCAACGCCAGCGATAAGGGCCGCTCCCACGGCTGCATCATTAGCAGGAGTAAATAACCTCAAAAAGACACCGACGGTACTAAATCCATGCTTTTTGTTTGTGGGCTTGACGGAGCCCAGCCCCGATTCTAAAAAAGATACTTTCCACATTGTCTCACTTTCCGTCTCCAACCTGGAGATAATTAGCCAGCCAAGGAAGAAGGAGGAAGATGGAAAAGGCCGGGAGTGCATGGAGAGATATTATGAAACACAAATGAAAAGATCTTCGTGTTTTCTTTCTGGAAATCACCGTGAATCATCCGTCCATCCATCCGTCTGTTTGTTCGTCCATCTCCCTGTTTATCTCTTTACCTACCTGCCTGCCTTTCTGTCCATCCATCTGTCTTTCTGCGTGTCTATCTGCTGAGTTACTTGTCTGTCCAGCCATTCGTCAAAGCATTTACCACTACCTCTGTCTATGTGTCCATCTACCGGTCTGCCTGTGTACCCGTTCGTCCGTTCATCCATCAGTCGGCTTGCCTGTCTATCCGCCTACCCGTCTGTCCACCTGTTTATCTATTTATCTGCCTGTCTGCCTGCCTTTCTGTCCCTCTGTCCAGCCATCTGTCTGTTTACCTCTCTGCCTGTCTATTTATCGATCTGTCCAGCCATTCATCAAACCGTTTGCCTATCTGTCTGTCTAGCCATCTATCTACCTGTCTGCCAGTCTATGTACCTGTCTTTTATTCATCCATCTGTCTGTTTACCTATCTGACTATCTACTTGTTCCTCTGTATCTGTCTGCCTGTTTTCCTGTCCCTGCATCCGTCCATCTGTCTGTTTACCTCTCTGATTGTCTATATGTCTGTCCGTCTCTTCATCCCTACGTCGACCCATCTGTCTGTTTATCTATCTGTTTGTCCGTACATCCATCCATCTGCCCATGGGCCTACCAGCCTGGCTGTCCCTCAGTCTACCTGTGTGTCCTTCTTGCTGTGACTCTTTCTTGCATTTACTTTGGTCCAGATCAGAGTGTGACCCTGTGTGATCACAGCTTCAGTTAGGGTTAGCATAGCTCCCATAGACTTATTGTGTCTTATTGCCCTGATAAAAGACACTCCCCTTAAGACCTCGCAGCTACGTTCGTGTCACCTCACAGTTTCCATCAGCTGCCGTAGTTTGGTTCTTGCCAGCGCCTGCAGCTTTTCCTCGCAGACGAGACGTGCCGTAACACAAGCGTCCTCAGCGGAGGAAGAAACGAGCATCGTCAGAGGCTGGCTAATGACCGCGCCTTTCAGGTCGTGACATTTCTTTCAATTTGATCGGTTGTGTTGCCCGGGCCGAGAGTGGAAAACATTCTTGCCACTTGGCCTTTCTGCCGTGACATTGGCTCGTTTGTTGCCACGCAGAAGAGAGAGCGGATGCAGAGAGGAAATACAGCCAGCGTTTCTTCTAGAAATGCAGCCTTCCATGAATGAAGCCTTAAGTCTGCTTGCATGTTGCGACGTAGCCACCCCAACAAGGCTCTGCGTTGTCTGCTTCGGTACTCGCAGCGTGACCAAAACAACTGACGCTAGGTGGACATCGACTTGATTGGCAGCTGCGAGAGACGAAACAGATGAGACACAATGCTTCAGAGCAGAGATTATAGGTTTGATTTAAAGAGCCTATCAATTAGCGTGTCAGAAAAGTGTCAGCTTACATGCAGGACATACAGGAATGTAATACCCCATAAAGTAAACAAAAAACACAAAATAAATAAATAAAAATACATAAATGCAATAAAAAAAAACATACAGTTGAAATAAAAAATGGACACATTTACATATTGTTTATTTATATAGTGGCAGCATTTTTAGTAAATAAAACAATTGCAAGCAAAGGTTGAAAAATACATATTTATGTTGACTTGCAAGTGAAAAAAATAAAAATAAAAAAGGACACTAGATGATCTGCAATTTTGTCCTGATTTGGAAACATTTTTTGGTAAATAAAGCAACTGCAGAAAAAAGGTTTGTAAAAATTAAGCATAGTTATTTTGGACTTGCAGACTTTGAAAAAGTGCCGTTAAGTAATTACAACTTTTAAAAACTGTTGCAGATTTTAAAAAAAGACATATTGTATTTTTATATTTTAGTAACTAAAACAATTTCCAATAAAAAAATTGGTTAAAAAATTCATACAGTGGAACCCAGGTTTGCGTCCGTCGCAGTTAGCTTGTTTTTTTGGTTAATGTGGAAAATTTTCCCTCGTTTGCGTGCATTCTCCAGCTAGCGTACACTGTGGCACGCGTCTTGTCGTGTTATTAATACACTGCGTGAGTCCGTTTTTATTCTTAATATATTTTTTTCATCAGAAAACAGCCTTCCTTGTTAGCATCCGATTAGCTGGCTAACAAAACCGGTAGTTATGTTCTTAGCATGCTATGTTAGCACTTCAGACTGTCTTTGAACATGAATAATTTTTCATTTATGATCCTGTAGTCTGTTGTGTTTTGTCTATAAATAAAATAAGGAGGGCATCAGTAATAACTTATAGCTTGTGAGCAAATAAGTACAAATAAATGCATTAAAAATGATCTTTTAATCCTGTTAGAATTAGTGTCAAACTGCACCATTTTTATTCACAGTTAATGCGCCCAGAAGAGTATTTTAAAGGTCTAATTACCTCAACATTTTTTGCCTTGGAAGTCTCTGGAGTTTATTTATTTTTTCCTGTGATTCAGCTCATTAGCGATGCTAGCAGAGTTTGTGGCCCAGCGGGACCCCCGAGCGCCGGCTTCAGTCTTAGTGCCTCAAAGTGCACACTGCCCTGTTTTTCGCGTTTCACAAGCGTCGCGCACGCACGCCGAGGCACAATAAAGAGCCGCAAACAGGCTTGAGCGCGCCACCACAAAGCTAGCGCGGGGCGTCTTCGCCGCGTGAAACGCTTGTGCCAGCATCTTCTGTTTTATTGCGGCGCGCCGCAATTAGACTCTTGTTGCCGCCACCGCCGCTGTCACGGCTCATTTTCAGCTCCAAGAGAAAGGAGAAAATAATATCACCTCGGCCGTAAAAATTTTGTGCAATTATCCTGGTTTTTGTGTTTCCTCGGGGAGGCGAGAATTCCCTGACATGACAGCAAGCTAATTGTGAGCGCTGAATCAAGGGAGGCCTCAGAACGCTCGCTACTGCTGCTGCAATGATTCAATGGGGGCTAATGCTTATTATGCGTTCCAGTCGCCGTTCTTATTGATTACTTGTTGAATCAGGGCCTATTGTCTCTCCATCATTTTTACTGACAAATGACATTAAAAAGTCTTGTTTCCTTTGTAGAAGACATTCAGCTGGGTAGCGAATGCTGCTGGGAAGGAGGAAATAGCCGACCTGAGGTGGACAAGGCAGCATTCCGGTCCAAAGTACACATAAAAACCGATGGCCGATGACCTCAGCCATCGCCTCATTTTGCATGATAGATGTGGGAAAACACATCAAGAAAAACTGCACTTTCTTTGGAATGTATGTGAGACATGGACACTCTCTCTTCACTTGTCATTGTTCACTCGCGACAGTCAACACTGTCACGCCTCCTCTGTTTGGCTCTTCTTCATATTTGGGGTAAATTCCAGTGCCTCATCTGGTGGGGCTGTCGTTAGCGAGCCTTATCTTCCGTCTTCGGCCCACTTTGCACATGAAAGCAAAAAGGCAACGACGGATGATTTCATACAGAGCTAGCAAGAGCATGTGGGCCAATCCTTGGCAGGGACACATGGAAGGATTACAGCTGCTATTGTGAATGTAATTGGATGTTTATTGTGGCTCTAATGGCCTGGATGCAGACGTTCTCCTGCCAGATGTGCTGACTGCAGCTTTGCTTTTTATTGGAAACAATTAGCGCACCTGAGCTGAGAGCAGAAATGTGGCGCATTTAAAGCTAAACTCTTGCAGGGACCAACATTAATACTTGAAGAAATAACAGAAAATGAGCGCTTCACAGTAGATTTCCACTCCAGCTCCATGGCGAGCTGCCCGTCGCTGCCATTTTTAGCCTGCGGCGGTGCGCTGGCCGGCTGGCCGGCTGGCTGGCTGGCCTCGTTGCCACCTTGCCCAGCAGTGCCACGTGTGGGTACGCCGCCCCGCCCCCGCCACCACCACCACCTCGTCTCCTGGGCAGCTGCATGGAGGGGGTCCCTGGGGACCGAGGGGCGGAGGTGGCGGGGCTGGGCTATCTGCTGACTGAAGCACACTAGCGGTCTTAAAGTAGCGCTACTGAGGGGAAGTCCTGTGCGTTTGAAGTACGCTGTTTACCCTTAAGGGGGAGGGGGCTTGGCTGGCCACTGCACAAGAATGCCTGTGTCATGACGGAGGCAGGAATGCGCTCCACAATCCCGAGCCTGTGGGAGCCAGGCCACGGACCTAGGTGGCGGCCATTTCTTCCTATTTATTTTAGCCTCCTCTCCACTCAATCACTGGCACTGTCTGCAGCACGAGCATCCCTGGAAAACATGAAACGTTTGATTTACGGCTCGCGAGCTCACCTAAAATAGCGAAACAAGCGAAAAGCTTCCTTTTTGTTTCAATTGTGCAAATTACTGCACAACAACATTGAAATAAAAATCATCTACCGCTTCTACTCCTGACGCGCTGCACACAACAGGGCGACATTTTGGCCCCGACTGCGGTTCCTGTGCTGTTATTTTTGCGACACATACGCCACATTGCTGTTAAACACAACTTATCCACCGGAGGGTTTTGGAGTTGTTGGATTGTGTATTTGTGGAGTTTTTATTCATTCTTTTGTTTGGTGGCTGACAATATAGTTGAGACTTGCACACAAGTGTCCCTTCCGCTACGTGGTCGTTGCTTGTGCTTCAGTGGAGAGTAAACGGTTGACACCAGTTATCCTTGACTCCTGTCCCGCTCTGAGTCACATCTCCACGTTTGGTGGCCCTCGCCGCGAGTAATATGTCGACCGACACCGATGACAACAGTACGGCCGTACGGGTGAGACGACTCGTGGGCCTTCATTGAGTTCTGCCACCTAGCTAGCGCTGCTGCGCATGCGCATAACAAGGAAGCCCGTTGGAAATGTGCATCCCTTTTGGAGGAATCTTACTTTTTAATGTGTTTGTGCTATTTGACATTTACAGCTTATTAGGTTATGATGTTCATGTCAGCATGTCGAATATGTGTTATGTGCCTACACACTAGTTGGAATGCCAGGTGAAATACACCCTAAATCCGCACGCTACGAGGGCACTCGTGTCGTTATTACAGCGACGGCGCTCGATGCTAACGAGGCAGCTAACGTCGGCGCTATCTATGTCATGTCTTTTGGCAGCACATCATCGCCCAGTTCCGGCTGCGAGGAAAGGATTTCGCGCTGGACTCCCACTTTCTCTCATACCGCAGGAACGGTATGATGGAAAAATGTTAGTGGTTTTGAAATCGGGACTTTTTCATTCCGTAGTCCAACCTCGCACCCTCGGTATGTCGCGTTTTTCCAAATCGAATCAATTCATAAATGATTGCTGATTCATGGTTGAATACGGCCTATTCTTAGTAAAAAAAAAAAAAAACATATTTAAGCAACTTGTAATTAGTTTTGGCCGCTATTATGAACTCATTCAACCCCAGCCATTTCTCAAAAGACAAGCCCTTCACTAGCGGCCATTTTAGACCATTTGGACTGATCTTTCAAGGCAGGCAGAATATTGTGTTGTATGGTTTATAAACATGGAAGCTACCAACACAAACATTACACTCCCGTCTTTCATCAGAGACAAAAAGTTAGTTTCTACCTTTTTCTGTTCGTTGGTAATGAGCGTACCTACGTTCTACTGTACGCTTCAGGAAAATATCAGTTCCCAACTAGCAAAGGGAGGAAACCAGCTACATTTCACTTTGACACAAATATTTTGTGCTTTTGTGACAGCTCAAATATACCGACATAAACAACACAAAAAAGGGTTGTTTTTACATGAAAATAACAATTTGTTTACAAATATAACACCATGGACTATGTGGGAACTATGAACTGTGTGTGCGCACGCGTGTGCATGTGTTAAAATTTCCCTACAATGCGTAAGCTTCTGCAGGCTACGCTCCTCCACGCTCTCTCACTTCCTCCTTCCTATCATGTGTGTTTGTTTGTTTTTTTGTCCACACGACGTCTGTCGAGCTCTTATCAAATGCACTTCTGCCACCTTGTGGCCGTTTTTAAGTGAAATCCTTGAGTGGGGAGTTGTGCCGTCACCTCTTTTTGCCACTAGCTCCAAAAAACGTAACAGACGTATACCTACATTGTTGGGATCGGGCGTTCGTGTTTATAAAAACGTACAACTAAGTCTCTGGTATTGAATGAGTTAAGTACGCTGTCAATGCTAGCGTGTAAGTCTTGTCTTCTTCATGTCTAAGATGTCTTATATTCTGTTATTAACACGACTATATTTGTTAATAGGAGTGTGAAAGTGACTACAGGGGTGTTATTTCATGTCTAGAGGGCTCTAATAATGTTGAAACTTGTATTTAGAAGGTTGTAAGCAGGTTTTCTATGCTGTAACTACAAAAATATTCCGTTTATAAATAAGGAAGCCTACGATTTGGGTCTGGAATCGATGAACCACAATAAACGAGGGAACCGGCGATGCCTAACTGTGTGCATGCAGTATGACATTACTGTCACATTCTTTTCCGTCCAAAAGAAAGATGTTTTTACAACTGTTTCGGACCCGTCTCCTTTCTGCCCTGCCTTTCAAAAATCATCAAGCGCGAGCTGGTAGAGCGTCTAGAGACCTTTAATGCTGGCTTGGCATCAGGACGCAGCTGTACCTCTGCCACGCTAACAGCGGTAAATGATACTGGATGTGCCATAGACAACAAAGCGCTGTGCTGACTTGAAAGGCTGCGGGACATCGGTCTGTCCGAGAGCTGCCTCGATTTAACCGCTGCTGCTCTGGGCGTACGCAGTCAGCGAGGGTGGAGGGCATTCTCTCAGATCTGTTACCACTTCTCAAAATTTGCTCAGGTTAGAGTCTGTTTTGGTTTGAGTCGGACCTTAACCAAGGCACCGCTGTACCTGGGAATCTGGCCGGACAGTTGACTTATTTGAAACACACATCAACACTCTTATCTCTCAAGTTCAAGCCAGACTAGGCTGTCACTGGAACAAATACTCACATTCTGCTCAACTCGGGCTGTCCTTCCAATTATAGATGACGGAGATGTTCTTCATAGCGCAGCTTTAAAACCCTTCCTCCAGCGAGACACCATGCAGCCATCTGCTTTGTCAGTGGAGCTCCCTTCAACACCCCCCATTGTAAACTGTACTCCCTGGTCAATTGGCCCTCTCTTCGCTCACGCAGACAAATTTGCTGGCTCCTGCTTATCTATAAAACACTCATTGGTCAGACTCCACCCTACCTTCTCTCACTGCTCATCATTCACAACACCACCCGCATTCTCCGCTCCAGCGCTTTCATTAACCCCTTCATTCCCGAAGTCTGCACCGCTTTCCTTTTCAGTTTTATTCCCCAAACGACCAGAACACCCCGCAACAAACAACAGGCTTTGCTACACATCTTAAAAGGCAGCCTGAAGCTCCAGAACTATCCATCAGCTGCAGACGTGAGAGCTGCATGTTTCAGTAACGCCTACACGGTGGAGCAGATGAATGATATCATGTCAGCAGTGGTTCCTGTGAGGCTTGGTTGTACTGTAGATGCCCGCGGCCTTCAGAGTGAAAAGCTACGCAGTATTAGGCCGACGCTGAGTACCGACCCAGGCTGCCATCCAACAGGCGTGTGTTATCAGGTTTACAATGAGGACCTCTCAAGTGGAAAAATTCGCTTCACTTTCATATCAAGTGGAGCCAAGAAGGCACTTTGAAGCCAAATCAGATTTTCTGTCTTATGTAACCGCAGGGGATCATGGGCATGGGCATGGGCATGATAAATAACTGGAGATCGTTTGCATGTGCACACACACACTCTGGCTTGTGTCCATGAAGCGTCTGTTGGCGGGATCAGCCGTTTTGTGAGAACATGAAAGAAAATTTGTCCCCTGGATCACTTTCAAACAATAAAAGCAGGGGTGACCTGAAATACAAGCAATACGATGAAAGGAGAAAACGGCACAAGGTGGAAAAATCAGCAAACGTTGAGAAAAAGTGAAATTTGATACTAACACTACTGTTAATGATACGCTGGTGTGTTAGCTGTTTTTCTTTGCATATCTACCTCGGATTGGCTTTTGGCCTGCTTTAATTTGGGACACGTGGCCACATTGTAGTCTTACGATCCCAAACACACCTCCAAGCAAGTGAGTAGCATGCTAGCAGTTAGCATGCTAGCACCAAAAGTGCCAAGGCTGTCCTGTAGGGTCCCTGCATCATGCCATGTCTGTATTTTCACGTAGACATACAGTAAGGAAATGAGCTCAAATGCTCACATGTTAACAGTAGGCATGCTAGCACCTAGCAAGATAGCGCTCAGCACCAAAAGTGCCCAGGCAGTTCCATAGTGTCCCCACATCATGCCATGTCCGTATTTGCACAATGTGGGGATCGATACTCAAATGTCGATACCTGTGATACCAGATCTTAATGCTGTAAAACTGCTCTTGAATCAAAATGTAGTAAAGTATTTGGATCCTCAAGTCACTGCACTCACTGTGCTTGATGTCAAACGTTTGATTGCCAGCACAGTAGCAGTCGATTGTATTGATTGTGAAAAGTCATCGTGAGATAACGGCTGGTCGCCTGTGCGCGTCAGGAAGATGCTACCCTATGACAGATGAATGAGCTTATCCACAAGCGGGCCCCGGGCCAATAATGGGGCCCCTAAAGGCCAGCAAGCGTCCTCATTGTTTTAATGGTGACTTCTTTTTTTTTTGTTTTTTTTTATAGCTCTCAGAGAAGCGGAGCTGGATGTTCCAGGGACTGTGGATACCGTAGCAAGGCAGATCAATGACACGGTCCAGCGCCAGCGCCGGCGCCGGCGCGATGCCGGGGAGAACGACTACAACATCGAAATCCTGCTGGGAGTTGACGACTCCGTCGTTCGATTTCACGGGAAGGAGCACGTGCAGAACTACCTCCTCACGCTCATGAATATTGTAAGTCTTTTTCATGGCTTTGTTTTGTTTCCATTCTCCCAAGAAGCTGGCTGGCGCGGCGCCGTCACTGATGTTCTGCACGCTGGCGCCGTCATGCATACTGACGACGTCTCCGTAGGTTTCCATAACCGCATTACATAACAAAACAACCAAAAAACAGGACAGGATGTTACACCATTTCCCGTTCTACGGTTATCATCACCCTTTTCCTCTTTGCCAAACGTGTGCAGTGGTAAACCCAAAAAAGCCAAAGAAAAAGCAAAACACACGAATGGAGTCAATCGTGTAGACCGGGGTGTGAATGATACTTCTGCGGTAAACACAGCAGAGTGCTCTTGTCATGAAGAGGATCTTTGACTAGCGTTTTTGCAGTGCATCCTGAGCGCTCCTGTCATACACAGGATCTTTGACTTGCGCTCTTGTCATATAGAGGATATTTGGCTTGCGCTGTTGCAGTACAGCCTTGCCGAGAGCTCCTGTCATATACAGGATCTTTGGCTTGCACTCTTGTCATATAGAGGCTCTTTGACTAGCATTTTTTTTCAAGGACAACCATAAAAACAGCAGAACACTCCTGTCATATAGCGAGAGGCTCTTCGACTAGCAGTTTTCCAGTACATCCTTAAAAGCAGCCGAGCGCTCCCGTCATATAGAGGATCTTTGCCTCGTGGTTTCTGCAGTGGTCCTCAAAAAGAGCAGAGCGTTTCTGTCGTATAGAAGATCTTGGACTAGCATTTTTTTTCCCAAGTAGATATATAAAAACAGCAAACTGCTCCTGTCATACAAAGATCTTTGACTTGCACTCTTGTCCTATAGAGGATCTTTGACTTGCATTTTTGCAGTACAGCCTTGCAGAGCCTCCTGTCATACACAGGATCTTTGACTTGCACTGTTGTCATATAGAGGATCTTTGACTAGCGTTTTTGCAGTACATCCTTAAATGTAGCAGAGCGCTCCCGTCAGATAGAGGATCTCTGCCTCGTGGTTTCTTCACTGGTTGTCAAAAAGAGCAGAGTGCTCCTGTCATATAGAGGATCTTTGAGTAGCATTGTTTTTCAAGTAATGTTGTAACCACCACGCTCCTGTCATAGACAGGATCTTTGACTTGCACTCTCGTCATATAGAGGATCTTTGACCAGCGTTTTTGCAATATAGCCTTGCAGATCACTGTTGACAAGTGATATTTTTTAAATAGATCCGTAAAAACAGCAGGGGACTCCAGGTGTATAAAGAATCTTTGGCAAGTGTGGTTTTTCTTTCAAGTAGAACCATAAGAACAGCAGAGCACTCATGACATCATACGGCTGAGCGCTCCTGTCATATAGAGGATCTATAGAGGATATAGAGGATGTGACATTAACACAATCAATTACAACCTGATGGATTATATCTGAGTAAAAAGTGCTTGAAGGTGGGATTTTCCATGTTAGATATTCTGTTTTATTTTGCTGACAAATGTGAACCACGTGACGTTCTTGAATGTCATTGATTGTTTATTTGTGCCTTCATGGTGCACAGTGAAGGTAAGCACAGCCACGGCGTTCCAGCACGGACACGACACACACACACACTTGTGTCGGCAGGTGGTGTGTGTGTATGTGTGTGCGTGTTTGTGAATACGCACTGTGAAGCTTACCTCCATGGAGTCTCTCTGCAGGAAGTTGCTGTGTCGTGCTGCGGTTTCCCGGTGTGCTCAGGGAGATTAGCAGCTGTTGCCAGGCGAACACATCTGCTTGTCTGCATGCTTTACATACAGAATGTCACATGTCCACAGACTCGCCTTTTTAAGATGAAAAAACTGATCTTAATCACATGAGGCAGCAAGATGGTGCGTTGCAGATTAGCCATCATATCAGGCCTTACTGTACATGTTCTGTTCATGGAGGGGGTGGAGTGTTCCTCTAGCTCATTCCCAGGAACACATCTTGGAATTTTCAAAGTCATGTAGAGGTTGTAGAATACAAATGGTACCGTCTCATCGACACCATCCAACTACCTTTCTTTATGCAGTCATGGAAACGAATATTAGACCACCCTCGTTTCTTCGGTTTACTCTTCATTTTGATGCCTGATACAACTAAAGGTGCCTTTGTTTGGCCAAATGTAACAATGACAACACAATTACATGTTTTGGCAGTACAATGCTGTAGCTAGTCATGTAAGAACTTAAGTGGTTTTGGTTATTATCAAGAAAAGCATGGAAGTTGCCAGATATCAGCTCTTAAATGAAACTCTTACGAGCTATATTTGTTAGCATCTTGATATTTGCCCAAACAAATGGACCAATAAACAGGTGGTCTGTAAGGGTGGTCTCATCATTTTTTCCATGGCTGTATACCCGAACATGAGACCGCCACGACGATAAGACAAACCCTCTTTTTAACCAGTAGAGTGCAATAACAATGACAAGGCAAGTTTGTTTGTAGAGCACAATTCATACACAAGGTAATGCAAAGTGCTTTACAGAAAAGAAGGGTAAAACCACTTCATAAAGTCAATGTTTGTCACACTTCAATGTTTCAGATCATCAAACAAATTTTAATATTAGTCAATGACAACACAACTCAACACAAAATGCAGCTTTTAAATGAAACTTTTATTATTAAGGGACAAAAAATAATCCAAAAACAACATTAAGGGCCGTCTCAATTTTGCCAGAAAACACCTTGATGATCCCCAAGACCTCTGTGGTCTGACGAGGCAAAAGTTGAACTTTTTGGAAGGTGTGTGTCCCATTGTATCTGGTGCAAAAGTAATGCCTCATTTCAGAAAAAGAACATCATAGCAACAGTAAAATATGGTGGTGGTAGTGTGATGGTCTGGGGATGTTTTGCTGCTTCAGGACCTGGAAGACTTGCTGTGATAAATGGAAGCATGAACTCTGCTGAAGGAGAATGTCCGGCCATCTGTTGGTGACCTCAAGCTGAAAGCAACTTGGGTTCTGCAGCAGGACAATGATCCAAAACACACCAGCAAGTCCACCTCTGAATGGATGAAGACTTTGGAGTGGTCTAGTCCAAGTCCTGACCTGAATCCTATTGAGATGCTGTGGCATGACCTTAAAAAGGAAAAACCTCCAATGTGGCTGAATGACAACAATTCTGCAAAATTCCTCCACAGCGCTGTAAGAGACTCATTGCAAGTTACGGCAAACGCTTGATTGCAGTTGTTGCGGCTAAGGGGGGCCCAACCACTTATTAGCTTTAGGGGGCAATCACTTTTTCACACAGGGTCCATCTCATGCCCCGTGGCCGGTCCATCGTTGTTGGACATCCTTGTCTAACACCCGTCTTCACACCAAAGGTGGACTTGCTGTTTGCCACTCTGCAATTGAAGTGGTTGTAGCAACTCTTGAGGACAAGGATGATCTGTTTTGGAATTCCTTATGCCCTGTTGATGCTGTGGAAAGCCTTCTCAAAATCAATGTAATTGATGTACCGCTGCCTCTGCTATTCAGTGCATTGTTCACACAAACAAACAAATACCTGACAAGTGGACCGAGGTTGTCATCGTGAAAATTTCCAAAGGAAGGAACCCTCAGCAACCGTAAGAACTGGACAGAAGTCACCCTTCTGTCCGTTCCCCGCAAAAAAACCTAGCCAACATCATCAGGCGGAGCTTTGAAGCAGTGGACCAGCGACTCAAGCCAGTTTTTGAAAAGGACGAGCATGTACACACCAGATCTTCACTCTGTGTAACATCGTTGAACGCGAGGGTACGGATAGCCTTGAAAGTAAAGGGAATTATTTTCACCTGGATGCGGTATTGATCGGGGAGCCGATGGAGCTGCTGCAAGACCAGGGTGATGTGCTGGATGGGGGTGGGTGGCTGATGCTTGTGAAGTGACTTATCGGGGGGAGAGAGGAGAGAGTTGCAGTCATCGAGGATGGAAGGTGACGGACGAAGGCGATTCATGTTACGTAGATGGAAGCAGGTGGACTGGGTGATGCTGTTTATGTGAGCTTGAAAAGAGAGTGTGTTGTTGAAGGTTACTCTTAACTTGGGGGGGGGGGACAGAGGAATTCAAGTATAATGGAAACTGTTGGTTTTGGCTGGTGTGGACTTTGGCTAAGATTTCAGTTTTATCGCTGTTAAGTTGTAGGAAACTGGATGAGAACCACAGATTGAGTCCAGCAAGGCAGTCAGAGAGTGGGGTTGGCTTTGGTGGAAAGGTAGAGCTTGACAGTGGTCATGTGGGAGGGATGCGACAGCAAGCATCTGAAACTGCAGCCAGGGCCGACCAGTCGGTCCCTTCACAACAGATGAGACAGTCGCACATCAGCGCTTATCAGGGTCACGTCCCAGCGTGTCACGCGTCTGACATCGAGTGAGGCGCCTGCTCCCTTCCCGAAAGGACTCGCCGCATTTTCTGCCCGCATATCCTTAAATAAATTCCTTTGGGCTCGCGGCGCTGCACTCAAATGTGAGAGATGCACTGCCCGCATCCTCGTGTTGGCGCTCTGCTTTACGTTCTGGTGACATGACAGGGAAACCACGGGGATGTCGGCTCAATCGCAGCATTGTTCAGGCTTTCCCTGGACTGTGTGACGGCTAAGGGGGCCATGACATTATTCTTTCATCTTTATGCAGAATTCACTTTTAATGATGTTTTTAACAGTAACATGTTAACGATAATGTGCTTCCCAAGAGTGGCCCGGGGGCCATATGCGGCCCACTGCTGATTCTTTATTGGCCCATGGCCCGTGGCACATTCAAAAAATATAATTTTAACACTAAAACTGGAAAAATCAGCAGTAATTTACAAGAATAAAGTCAAAATATCAAGACAAAAAAAATGTATTTTGTGCGAAAAGTGTTGTAATAATATGAGGAAAAATGTCATTTTAGTAGTATAGAGTCAAAATATTAAAGAAAAACATTTTTTTAAAACATATTAAAATGAAGTCATTTTTGGAAAATTAGGTTGCGGAAAAAGTTATAATGTTACAAAAATAAAATCAAAATTATGATCAGAAAATTTACAAGGAGAAAGTTGAATGAGTTGGAAATTTAAAAGAAAACAACTACAGCAGCAATGGAAAAAACAGCTGTAATTTTACATGAATAAAGTCAAAATGTGACATAAAATATTAGATAAGGTAAATTACTGCTTATCTTTCCATTTTTGCTGTTGTTGTTTTTTTTATAGTTTTAATTAAATGTGAATATATTAATAATGAATTTATTATGATATTATAATTAAACCTCACGACCTAATTAAGATAAGTGGCATAGAAAAAGGATGAATGGATGGATTATAATTAAATATGCTGCGGGTCAATACAAAAATAGGCAGCAGGCCAGACTTTGGACACCCCTGGCATAAAGAACATACCTGGGAGGCTGAATAGTCTAAATTAACATAACAAGCCAACAAGGGTCAACAATTTAAAGCTGTTCTGCAGAAATGGAGGTTGATCAAGCCTCGGCAGTTGGTGCAACTCTTCCTACGGGTGTTCAGGTGTCCAGCTTTCCTGGGGTCCTTACTACCTCCTCTGCCTGCATAAAAACAGTGTTCTGGAGAAAATCATTTGTTGCTACAAAAATGGCACAACAAAAAGGGAATTAACAATGGAAGAGAGACAAACCATCTTAATATATACTGTATACAGTATATATGTACATACAGTATATACTGTATATACAGTACACATACAGTATACTGTATACTGTATACTGTATAGCATGATGAATAGCAACCTTTGTGTCGTCCTGTCCCACTGTTACGTTGTTGGACGTGATATATGGCATCTGTTACGATGGACAAGTGCAGAGTTGCAGTGCACATGTCAAAAGTGGATGCTTCTTGAAGACGTACACTCTGTCGGAGACGACCACAGCTCATTAGCATTAAAGCTACGGACACACAAAATGCAGTGTTCCTTAAAAGCACTTTAACCCCCCCGCGTTTAAGAGCTAACACACTTCCAATACACTATTGTGGTACGTTTGACACCATTTCAAATGTAATACTACGTAGAACTAATAACAGTGGCCCGCCTCCACCTTGCTGGATTGGAGCCGTGTGGTGGTTACCATCCTCCACCCATCACCTCATTCTTGCCCCATGCAGTCTTGATATTTCCATATAAAACTGCGTCTTGTTCAGTGCTGATGAGGTGTCCTCTTCTATCATCAGTCTTGCTAATCCGCTCTCAGCGTCACCTCCCCTCACATCCCCCCCTCTTGCTTGTCTTGTCTTCTCACCCCCCCTCGCCCAACTCTCTTCACATCTCCTCCGATTGTTCCACCTTCTTCCTCGCTTGTCTTCCATTCTTCACCCATTCTCACCTGCCCTCCTTGTCAAGCCGCCCTCCTCCTTCTCCACTCCTTCCCATCTTGTTGATTTCACCCTGTCCGTGTTCCTTGTCTCACCTCCTTTCCTTCCTGTATGATTGGACGATATCATGTATGCATGGACATGTGCGTGACAAATGAAGCTTGCATACAGATCTATGTTGCGTTCACTGACCCAGTGTTATGTAACCAAGACTAGACCTTGAAATTCCACTGCATGGACATGTGGGAAAAAGACAACATAAGGTGCACGAGCGGCGCTTATCTGCCCTCTTTTCCAAATGAAGCGGCCATTTTTGTCACGAGTGGAGGTTCACATTCAGACAGGTCGTTGCTGGGCACCGTTTCGAAGCAGCCAGTCGTGGACATGGCGTGTCTCAGGAGTGTCCTCCATTGCCAAAACCGCACGGTGCATCTGCGAATGTTCAAGGATATATTGACATACAGCGGAACGAAGGCTTTCGTGATGAATCTGTTCCAAAGTGCCCATCTAAAACCGAGTGCGGTAATCCCTCACCACTTTGTGCTTGGAATTTTGCCGCTTCACACTATCTCGGTTTTTCAAAAATACACGAATGAATAAATCATCAGTGTTTTGTGGTTGAGTACGGCCCATTATTAGTAAAAAAATATATGTGTACATTTAAGTTAAGCATTTTCAAGCATAAAAATGCCTAAATGCACTCAACTACAAATAGAAGGCATTCAGAAGACGCATTCAAAGGCAATGCAATGCAATGAGTATTCTACACTGGTCACTAGGTGTCAGGAATGTTGCACTGATGAGACAATAGCCCCCGCAGGAAGTACTGTACAGATCTCCCAATGCTAGCATTTGTGAGTCGATATCACAGGTGTCCAAACTCAAGGCCCGGGGGCCAGATCGATTTTTTATGTGGACCACGAAAACCTAGAATTAATGAACATCAAAAATTTGTTCTGTCAATTTTGACAGACCATTTATATTGAATGCAACTGGAGCTCTTTGTTGTTGCGATGGTTGGGGGTTGGCAGACAAATCCTCACTCCACTGCATTGTAACGACTGCCGTTTTGCACCACAAATGAGTGAAACCATTCTCGCTTGGGGCATGCATCATCCAATAAATGCTTGGATCTTGGACCGCACCATCTCCTCAGATTCGAGCCGTCCGGAAGCCTGCTTTGATGAGAGGCGAAGCGTCTTCTGAGACAACCCGAGCGGTCCAGTTACGCACACATTTCAGGCAAAGCTGCGGCCCTCGAAAAGCGGGGGCTTTCAAAAATGACAGTTCTGTAGTATGTCTCCATATGTGTTGTTCAGCGAGGCGGACGAGGCTCCATAAGTGCATCAGCAGGGCAGAGAAAATGACACAGCCTTTTTCCTATCTGTCCAAACTGCCCCCCACGCAGGCTAATGAGCACTTTCCCTTTCAGGGAAGATGGACTTTCGGATCTGTTTCCTGATTCTATTGACATTTACAGTGCAGTCATTTCATTGGACGTATAATATGAGGGGAAAGACACTACCAGCCCTCACATTTCATTTTATTCCACATTCTCAATGCACAATAGTAGGAAAAGCAAACTATCCACTGGAAATGAGTCAACACTCAGCCTTTGTTATCCAAATAGCTGGCAACAACTCACAGAGAACACGTCCAAATCGTGTCCTCAGTGTGAATATTTAGTGTGAGTCCCTACCTTAATTCTCTTAGGCACGGAATTACTCAGAGCTGCACAGGCTGATGACATCATTGGTAGAGTTGGTGGTTCTTTCTGCTTGAGGAAGCCCCACAGCTGCTCAGTTGAGCTCAAGTGTGGAGGAGACCTACTTGGCAACTCCCTGACTTTCACCTTCACCTTCCTCAGCGAGGCACTCATCATCTTGGAGGTGCGCTTGGGCTCGTAATACTGCCAGCCCGCCCACTTTCCCATGTCACAATGTCACAGTGATTCATCTTCAGCCTCAATGAACCGCAGTTCCCCCAGTGCCGGCAGCACTCATGCCACCACCATACTTGACTGTAGAGGCAAGACACAACTATCTTGCTCCTACTGACTTGTGTTTCCAGTGGACAGTAAACCTCCAGTAATCATTGGTGATGATGCAACTCTCTGCTAATGCATTACCATTTCAGAGCACTTTAAAGCCATAAAAACGTCCACAGGGTGGCAGAAGTGCATTTGATAAGAGCTCGGCAGGGGACATGTTGGACAAATCACACGACAGATAGGAGGAAGTGAGAGAGCGTGGAGGAGTGTAGCGTGCGGAAGGTTACGCATTGTAGGGACATTTTAATGCATGCACACGCACACACGTGCACATACGCGTGTGCACAGGCACACACATCGTTCAGTTCCAAATGTGAAAACTGTAAATAGTTGATGGTGTTATATTTGTAAATAAATTGTTATTTTGATGTAAAACAACCCCTTTTTTGTGTCATGTTGGTGTAGTTGTTTAGATATTTGAGATGTCACAAAAGCAAAAAATATTTGTGTCAAAGTGAAAGTTATGCTTGAAATGTATCTTTTCACAAAAAGCTGGTTTTCTCCCTTTTTTAGTTGGGAACTGATATTTTCCTCAAACGTACCTATGTTCTACTGCTCATTACTAAAGAACGGGAAAAGGTAGAAACAAACTTTTTTTTTCTGCTGAAAGTGTCACATTCTGTGTTGTTGCTTTGCTGCCGCCTATCTGTTTTTCTGTTGCAGTGCACTGCTCATCCTAATTGCTCATACGACTCACCTGTGAGCAATTACCTGGGCCTTTATCAGCTGCTGCTAGACCACAACCAGTTGCCAGTTATTCCTTTGCCAACCCTGCTTCCTGTACCTTCCTACCTTGGCTCCCAACTGGTCCTTATTACTCCTTGCCTTGCATTCATTGTGATTCCTAGCTACGTGCTTTTTCCTTCTCTGTATGCCGTTTTTTGCTACAGCTACCTTAGTTACCGTGTGTGTCTTTTTCCCTGCTTTGCAGTGTTTTTTGTTAGACTTTTTGGCCTTAGCCCTGAGTTTCTTAGTTGAGTGTTTTTGTATTTTTGTTGTATTTTTGTATATTTATTACCTGCGGTAATAAACGTACATTTTTCACCCAGCACTTGTTCCTTCTGCATTTTGGGTTCCAACACTTGGCTTACAGCCAATCGTGACAGAAAGATGGGAGTCTAATGTTTCTCTTGGTAGCTTCCATGTTTATAAACATACAACACAATATTCTGTGTGCCTTGCAAGGTCAGTCAAAATCATCAGAAGGGGTTGTCTTTTGAAAAATGTCCGGGATTTAATGAGTTAATATCAGGCCCTTTTAATAATGTTTAAAACATGCAAATGAAATGAATTTAATAACAGTTCTACTTTGCCGCTCTATTATCATGTACCATTCATTCATTTCATTTTAATTTTACCTTTTGTCTGCCCTCAAGGGTAATTATCTCTGTGATGCAAAAGCTGGATTTAAATATTTAAATGAATTAAATTCTCTCTCTCTCTCTCTCTCTCTCTCTCTCTCTCTCTCTCTCTATATATATATATATATATATATATATACATATGTATCTTTAATAGGCAGTGAAGTCGAACGTGAAGCTATTCAGGCAGCTAAGCCATCAGTGTATTTATTATGTCCCAGATTCCTGCAGATAGAGAGGCCCATGCAGATCCCTGAAGGGGAAATTTGATCCCATGAGCTGATTATTGAGAAAACCTGGCGTAAAACAGCATGATAGGCGCCTCAGCTCTTGTTGCAAGTACTTCAATGTGACAATTTTGTGTCGCACTTCACTGTTTGCACTCAAAATGCTTTGGAAGACATGTTGCCACAATTAGCTGATTACATCTGCCCGCTCTCGCAAGACAATTTGCTTCACGGTGGCCGTGTTTATTTATGGCCTGCTCAAATTTTATAGACTTGGGCGTGACTGGCCCACAAAGTTGTGTGCCCAATTTAGTCATAATATTTGGCAGAATCAAGCAAAACAAATTACATCAAATCCACCATTGCTTACATTTACAGCCTGAGAGACAACTTGGTAATGGTTTATTGGTTTCGAAGAACATCACATGTTCTTTTATGGGGCCTACACATCACCGTCCATCTTCTTGGTATGAAAATAACAAGGGCGTTTTGATGGATTGTTGTATATGGCATTATTCATATGTTTTGAATGAAAAATATCAGAATTTCGATATGTTGCGGCGATTTAAAAAGTCAAGAAGCAATAGAAACAACACCTGATGATCACATGTGCAAAGCCTGTTGTTAATAAAATACACCGGACGTTATACGGTATAAAGCTTTTAGTAGAAATGGTACAGAAATGTATGGAATTTATTGGTGTATATCAACTTTTGATTTTTTGACTTTTGGTAACAAAATAACATATTTATAACATACATGGACTCATGTGAGTAATGCTTCACACTAACTAACACATTTTGGCACAAAATATGCATGTTTGATACTGATTTGATTTCTCCCGTTGCTTATTTATGTGGATGTTTGTCAGCTTGCTTCTCATGTTTCAGCAATGCTATTTTGTGTTGTGTGTTGGTAGACTTCAGGATGATTACTGGTATGGCGTTTATTTCGCTTAAAAGTTTTTTGTGTTGTGTTTTTGTGTGATGTTTTTTTAGAGCAGGGGTCCTCAAATGATCTCAACCTGGGGACCCCCCCCCCCCCCCCCCCATTTCCCATGGTTTCATTTTTATGTTCATGTTCACTTTTATGTTCACTTTTTACACTTTCATTGAAGTCATTTTTATTTGTATCACTTTTTACACCTTTATTTAAGTCATTTTTATTTTTAACACTTTTTACACTTTTATTTGTCAATTTTATTTTAATTACTTTTAAACTTTTATTTAAGTCATTTTTATTTTTAACACTTTTTACACTTTTATTTGTCAATTTTATTTTAATTACTTTTAAACTTTTATTTAAGTCATTTTTATTTTTAGCACTTTTTACACTTTTATTTGTCAATTTTATTTTAATTACTTTTAAACTTTTATTTAAGTCATTTTTATTTTTAGCACTTTTTTCACTTTTATTTGTCATTTTTATTTTTATTACTTTTAAACTTTTATTTAAGTCATTTTTATTTTTAGCACTTTTTACACTTTTATTTGTCATTTTTATTTTTATTACTTTTAAACTTTTATTTAAGTCATTTTTATTTTTAGCACTTTTTTCACTTTTATTTAAGTCATTTTTATTTTTTTTATCCCTTTTTACACTTTTATTTAAGTCATTTTTATTTTGATCACTTTTTACACTTTTATTGAAGTCATTTTGATCACTTTTGACACTTTTACTTAAGTCATTTTTATTTTGATTATATTTACACTTTTAAGACATTTTTAAATGTTTTTATGTTTATACATGAATTAATTTATGTAACTCAAGCAAATGTTGTTTTTTAAATGGCTTTTGTGTTATTTTTAATATGAGTACACCTGTATTATATGATATCAAAGTGTGGATATTGTGATTTGAGTATGGATTTTGGCACCTAATGACTGGCGGTATCGATATTATAGTATCGATCTGCACATCACTATGGTCAAGGAGAAATGGGCAGTTAGCTGTGAAGACGTTGTGGTTCGTGGCGGCCATGTTTTTTGACAGTTCTTGCTCAAGCTTTAAATACTTGTAAGCCCCTCCCATCATCTTGTGAACCAAATTCGGTGTCGATTGAGTGAAAACTGACGAGGAAGTAAACTATTATGTCCACATAATGACCTGGTGTTTAGATCGTTTGAAAAGGCAGGTGTCCTCGGCATCAGTTGCCCCATTTAAAGCCCCGTTCACCCCTCATGTACACGTGTGCTGTGAGACTTGATGTACCCCGGGTGTTAACACCATATGTGATATCCTTGCACAGTTGCAGTGGAAGACATCCCATTCATATCTGACTTTCATCCGGGCCTTAATGGGATCTGAGGATATCAGATTCCATAGTCCACTTGAATCGTGTCCAAATCCAGCCTAAAATTGTGGATAACTTTCCCCGGCATGAGAGGGGCAAGTATTGCAGACGGCTCTCGTGAAGATGCGGTGCGACACGAGAAAGTGCAAGCCACGAGAATACAGTATCGGTATTCTTACATAATTACACATAATGAGCCTTTTTGCTTTGTGTCTTGAAGGTGAATGAGATTTACCACGACGAGTCCCTGGGAGTCCACATCAACGTGGTCCTGGTGAGGATGATCATGCTGGGCTATGCCAAGGTGAGTTTTCGGTGAGGTGTCATGGGGGCGTGAGAGGCGCGGGGGACTACGCTGATAAAATGCCATCAAGGTTGGCGGGTCTGTTCGTGTCTTTATTCATACGCCAGCAACTCATACGTGAATACATATTACATTTATTGAAGCACACATGAGCACCCGTCTTATTTACATCTGTATTTGGTGATGTGAGTGTAAAGGTGACTATAGGGGTGTTATTCCATGTCTAGAGGACTCTAATAATGGTATAGGGGGGTATAGGGTTGTTATTTCATGTCTAGAGGACTCTAATAATGGTATAGGGGGGTATAGGGGTGTTATTTCATGTCTAGAAGACTCTAATAATGGTATAGGGGGGTATAGGGGTGTTATTTCATGTCTAGAGGACTCTAATAATGGTATAGGGGGGTATAAGGGTGTTATTTCATGTCTAGAGGACTCTAATAATGGTATAGGGGGGTATAGGGGTGTTATTTCATGTCTAGAGGACTCTAATAATGGTATAGGGGGGTATAAGGGTGTTATTTCATGTCTAGAGGACTCTAATAATGGTATAGGGGGGTATAAGGGTGTTATTTCATGTCTAGAGGACTCTAATAATAGTATAGGGGGGTATAAGGGTGTTATTTCATGTCTAGAGGACTCTAATAATGGTATAGGGGGGTATAGGGTTGTTATTTCATGTCTAGAGGACTCTAATAATGGTATAGGGGGGTATAGGGGTGTTATTCCATGTCTAGAGGACTCTAATAATGGTATAGGGGGGTATAGGGGTGTTATTTCATGTCTAGAGGACTCTAATAATGGTATAGGGGGGTATAAGGGTGTTATTTCATGTCTAGAGGACTCTAATAATGGTATAGGGGGGTATAGGGGTGTTATTTCATGTCTAGAGGACTCTAATAATGGTATAGGGGGGTATAGGGGTGTTATTTCATGTCTAGAGGACTCTAATAATGGTATAGGGGGGTATAGGGGTGTTATTTCATGTCTAGAGGACTCTAATAATGGTATAGGGGGGTATAGGGGTGTTATTTCATGTCTAGAGGACTCTAATAATGGTATAGGGGGGTATAAGGGTGTTATTTCATGTCTAGAGGACTCTAATAATGGTATAGGGGGGTATAGGGGTGTTATTTCATGTCTAGAGGACTCTAATAATGGTATAGGGGGGTATAGGGGTGTTATTTCATGTCTAGAGGACTCTAATAATGGTATAGGGGGGTATAGGGGTGTTATTTCATGTCTAGAGGACTCTAATAATGGTAGAAAGTCATGAGCTTTTTCTATGCTGTAACTAAGAAAATATTCCATTTATTAATATTGAATCCTACTTTGCGTAAATTCACTTATCGCAGTCAAGTCTGGAAGTAATTAACCATGATCAACGAGGGATTACTGTATTTTGTTGGATGTGTTGAAATCCTGTGCTTTTTTGGGGTTAAGGTCACTCTATTTTCGCATCAAAATTAAATTCGCAAGAGAAGAAGACAAAGCCAGAGAACCGTGAAAACATTGATAGCAAAATCACAAGCCAATAAAATGTTATTGGAAAAGATAAGCGTCAAAACACAGCAACTTTTGATTTAAGCCGCAACAATCACTAAAAAAGCCAGCAAAAACTTAGAGCAGGGTGTCCAAAGTGCTGCCCGGGGGCCATTTGCAGCCCGTGATTTGTTTATTATTGGTCCGTGTAGGCCTGCCACGATAACATGTTTTGCTGGTCGCTAATTGTGCTCCAAATTATCGTCGATAATTGATATTATCGATATTTTTTTTCGAGACCATTCATTATTGTCATGAGAGGCGTAATTCACATTTGAACCACTAGATGGTACTCAAGTATGGCGTACCCATGTGAGCCGCATTAGCTTGACACAGAAGCTAATGTATGTATGTTTTTGGCTGCGTTGCAAGCTGTGGACAGTAAAAGACATTCGAGATCCACCACGTTGTTGTTCTTAATGTTTCACGGAAACATCGCAATGATTTGGCATCAAATGTACATCATATCGAATGGTTGCATTTCTTTTGCAATATAGCGAGCGACACTGTGAGCTCGCACCATTTTGCACTGTTTTGTTTAGACTTACTTTGCCGACCAAACACCTCAGTAAGCGTTGACTGTCGGGACAAAGTGTTTTTTTGTGGGTTTTTTTGTGTTTTTTCCCAGTTGAGAAAACTATCCGTTAAAACCGCAAAATATTCCCACACTGGGGCTGTTGTGTTTGCCTTAGAAACCATGGCCTCTGTGCCTTTCATTCAGGTTAGCGTACGCGTTCTCATGAGGCTAATTTGCTGCTAGTTTGCTGCTAGCACTCTGTATCCACTCACTAGTAGCCCCGCCTCTGCAAAGAGGCTGAATGAGAGGATGGTTCACTCTCTCCTTTCATTCCACTACAGAACCAGCGCGCACACACCGATGCAGTGATAAATGATCACATGGTCAAAGAGAGATTTGTTTTCCTTTCCACTTTCTCATGCAGCCCAAATCATTATTAAAGCTAATATAAATAACTTGGTGATTGAAAGCAGTTTTGAGTGCAATCGCTTCCAAGAGGGACAATGTGTCTTTTCCCGTCAGTCCATCAGCCTCATCGAAAGAGGGAACCCATCCCGTAGTTTGGAGAACGTGTGCCGCTGGGCGTTCGGCCAGCAGAAGGGCGATCCCGATCACGCCGAGCACCACGACCACGCCATCTTCCTCACTCGGCAGGGCTTCGGCCCCACGGGCATGCAAGGTAAGGAGTTCGGCCGTCGGATACTAGCGAGCTTCGGGCATCCGAGCAAGCCTCCTCGGCGCTGTGTACTTTATTCATTCGCTCATCACGAGGCCCTCGTTGAACCCGTGTTGCCTTGTTGCGATTATGCAATTGCTGTACACAAATGAAAAGCAAAATAAACATTTTAAAAGTAAATAATATTCCCAAACAAAAGAAATTCTCAAATAAAAAATTTAAAATAATAAAAATATTTTAATAAAGAAATAATATGTAGTACTGTATTTCCCAATCAATAAAATTCTCAAATAAAAAAAGATGTTTCCATTAAATAAAATCTATAAATAAATAAATAATATTCCCCAATAAATACAATTTTCAATTAAAAAAAAACAAAACATCTACAAAGTACATAATATTCCCCAATAAAAAAATGTAAAATGTAAAATAATTTAATAACTAAATATCATACAATAATTTATTCCCCAGTAATAAAAATGTAAATAATATTAAAAATACAAATACCAATAAATAAAAATATCAAATAAAAAATTAAAAATAATTTTTAAAAGGATTTAAAAAATAAACAATACTTAATCATTTACTCCCCAATAAATACAATTGTCAAATAAAAAATAAATCAGAATTTCAGTAATAAATAAGGTTTCATTTAGGAATGATGCAGACAAGTGTGACACTAACAGTGTCAATTCTTATTTGATTCTTAATAAGTGAAGGGTGTGAACAACGACTGAACAAAGGCTTTTATCTTATCCACTTGGCTGTGTCCGTTTACGTATCTCACCCAAGTTTTCAAGCTCTGGCTTCTCCTTGGCGCTGCTATTGTTAATGATGAAATGACGGGCTGCACTGGACTTCCTGTCCCTCACTTAATGTGCACCGTGTAGAAACGCGGTACCTAAAAATCCGATGACGAATAAATAGCATTAATAATAGTAAACATCCTCCACTATGGATATGTACTTGGAGCAAAATGTGTTTGCAGGGTAAGGATGATAAATAATTCATGGATCGGTTCACTGATTGTTAAGAATTGTACCGGTTGTGTGGTTGTAATTGTGCCTTCAAGCACTGGAGGCAAAATGGAGTGCAGTACTTGGCTGCCACCATGAGAGGCGCCATTCACAATGCAGATTCAAATGTGGTCAAGTCAAATCAAGTTTCATTTGCTTCTGACTGGACACACGCACACACACACACACACGCACACACATGCACACACACACACGCATGCATGCATGGTTAGTCATTAGTTGTAGGCCTGAGTGGGTGGATTACCTCATTGCGTCATGTTTGTCCTTTTCAGCTTTGACACGTCTTTCTGTTGTTTTAGTATAATCGATTTAGTATCGAGTCTCCTTCCTTGCGTAGTGAGGCAGACCAGTATCGGCCAATCATAAACACATGATATCTTCATAAACATATGATATCTTGTGCAGGGACAATAGTAGAGAAGAAAACAAATCTAGCTGCTTTTTCTGGCGTCGCGGGAGAGTTTTGGTGTTTGGGAACATAAAAGTCAAAGTAAAGCTTCTCCACGCGATGGCGCGATGTCGTCCTGCTTTACAGAGCGGGATCTGTAACGAAAATGTTTATTCATGTTCATTAAACGCCTCGCAGTACCTTACAAGGTGGGACGGAAGACGGGTGTGTGATAAATAAACAAGTGGTCCCAACTACAAGATAAAAGGTGGAGGCTGGAGGAGGTTATTACTGTCAAGATAAAATATGAAAAATATTTTCTTTTCATGAAAGGATGGCCACAGACGAAGAATCAAGTTTATATGAAGTAAACCTAATGAAGGTGTCTTTATTCACATCTCTCCTACAAGGTTCTGCCTATTTTTATTTATTTATTTCGTATGTTGTTCTTTTGTGCTTTTGGTATTAGCTGAGCTAAAGCTTTGTTATAACGAAGTTTGGTGATTATATTTGTTTGTACTACCATTTATTCAACAAAGAGAATGGGCTATTTTATTTGATTTTTCTATAGGATTTCTGACTTTGTCGAAACTCACTTTGTGGAAAAAAATATCAGTATATATGTGGTATATTGATATCATCATAAATATCAGTATATATGTGGTATATTGATATCATCATAAATATCAGCATAAATATCCTGGATCAGGACATGAGCTGTGGTCCATATCGGCCAGCCCGAGCTGCAGTGTACATTTACCATCCATTGCGAAAGAGCCACCACAGGGCCGTTATCGTGTAACTAGCTGGCAGATGCTGGACATGTGGTGTCTACTGCTGGATTTGAATAGGGTCCTGGGGAGGAACCACATTCTTATTTTAGAAACACGTATTACACTTAATCAAAAATCCTGCAACGTGTCCTGCGTCATTGCTGCAGCTGAAAAAATGAAGCTCTCTTGCCCGGCTGCGCTCCCGTCGCCCATCCCCGTCAGTGATTTCCCAAAGGGGAGGGGGCGGGAAGAGGAAGGAATTGTTGCATTCATGGTCAAGCGCCATGTGAGGCCATTTGTGCAGATTTAAGAATGATTGCACAGACAATTTAATTAGCGTACACGTCTACTGCTTGCCTTTGCCGTGAAAATCTATCCAATGTGACAATTGTCCCGCAGAACAGCCTTCCTTTTGCTTGCCGTGCTGCCACTGTCACGGGGCATGAAGATATTATTGGCTAGTCAAAGGCTGGATTTCTCCTACGCCGCTTCTGATCTGTGCGATCGCCCCCGGAGCCGTTGTTAGCGTTTGATAAGCGCAGCGCCATGCTCCGAGCGAGATGTCATTAGGTTTTTCCTCTTTGCGTGTGACATGATTTGAAATGGAATCATTTTCCCAGGCCGCAAATAAACAAAGCCACCGAGCGCAACGCGCCCTTCGGACTGTAGCGACACGGTAACGGGCTGATGGAAAGCTACAGACGGAGCAGAGACACAAATCTAATCCATCGAAGAACATCACGGCAAAAAGAAACAAAATCACTCCTAATGCACGATAGTGCTGATCTTTTTGGCCATTTCAGGAGTGGGGGGAGGGGCGATAATGACAAATGTTGGTATCAATCCGATACCAAGTGAATACAGGGCCAGGTTATTGTCTCCCTGGGGACACTGCAGTAGTTATAGCGCTAGTAGTTATAGATGTCAAAACAGCTAAAAAGAGGCAGGTAGTTAATGCATGCAATGGGACACACCTATAAAGCCCGCTATTAAAACACCTCCAAAAACCCCGAACAAGGTTTTATGGCTTTCTATCCCTGCTGTGAGCATGTAGTAACTGGCACTTTCACGATTTGCCCTATTTTGGTCCTTTTAAGCATGACCAAAACTTCCTTCCTGGCCACATGGATTTCACACAGCGACATAGAAAGGAACGCTACACCTCATGTTAACTTTTCCAAACTCAAAAACAAAAACACAGCAGCCGTGGCGGCAGCTCCGATATGTAGTGTTAGCTTGCAGTAGAGGCTTCACTACATATCTTAAAATAAACAGGCTTTGTTGGTGGGAATGGAGGCTAGTTAGCTTCAGCGTCTGTGCAGCTAGCAGGTTGTCATGGCCGAGTGGTTAAGGCGATGGACTAGAAATCCATTGGGGTCTCCCCGCGCAGGTTCAAGTCCTGCTGACAACGATACGGTTTTCTATTCCATGGCTTTGGAGGCTTCACTACAAATCTTAAAATATGAGCTCAGCCAACTGTGCGTCAGTGAGCCACTGAAGTGGGAGTCGTAAGCTTTGGGAACAGGCTTTGTTGGTGGGGATGAAGGCTGGTTAGCTTTAGCATTGAAGCCAATGACTGGGAACCATGGCCCAGAGGTTAAGGCGATGGGGTAAGATTACATTGAGGTGTCCTTGTGTGGGTTCCAGTCCTGCTGACAATGAAACAGTTTTCTATTCCATGGCTGCGGAGGGTTAGAATTGTCATCGATTGTTGTACAGTACCAATACCTGTTTCAATGAACCGAGTCGTGTCTCCTCTGGTCACACGACGCATCGTCCACAAAAGCAAATATTGGGAAAAATGAACATATTTAGCAACCACGTATATTCTTGCGAAAATGGACATATTTTAGGTGTTCAGGGGATGGCCCTCCTGCAAAAATCCGGTTGTGGGGTGAGTTGTATAAATCTTAGCATTTTCCACTTGTGCATGCGATTGACATGAAATCCAGCATAACCCTATTTGAAAGGTGGATAACAGGTTTTCTATGCTCTTACTACAAAAAAATTCCATCCATAAATGGTGGAAGTTCACTTATTACGGTCACGCCCGGAAGTGTGATAAACGAGGGATTACTGTATTGCCTCATGGCGGTTACAGCCCGTGGAAAAAGTTAGATTAGTCATCTTCCTAAAGATTGGAAGGGTTATTGGTGAATACATTAGGTCAAATGTTTATGAGAAAAATAAAGGTCATGGTTTGATCTGTGTTGGACATGCTGAACACGTTCATGTCACATGTTTACACTCGCATGTCCGAAAAGGAGTCGGAAGAAGCAGCATCTTATTTCATTGAAGTGAAAGGCGTGTATACTTTTTGAGTTTATTTCCCCAAAAGAAAGGATCCTGAGGTAACTTGGGTGACTCTCGGCTAAAATAGAACCAATGTTGTATGTGTGGGTTGCCTAAAAACACAACAAAAAGAACAAGAAACTCGGTCAGTGCAGAGGATGACTGATAACGCTCAGCTTGTGAAGGCGTCACACACACAAAAGGAGGCGCGTTTCAGCCCACCCCGCCCCCCAAAAGGCTGCTGATGAGACATCTCATGCTTTTCTCAAAGTGCCTCTCAGCACCAGTTCCAAAAAATAGCTTCATTCATTCACACTTACTTCCCCCCCAACGTCCTCCAGGTGGTAATGAGTGCTTTCGATCTTTCACTGCGGTGGCAGACTCGGAAAATCACACCTCATGTTGCATTTGCATGTGATAGCACTCTACTTGACGCCTCTAACCGACATGTCTCGGAGATGTTTTTAGCATTTCCTCCGGCACGTATGATCACATGGGTCCAGTCATGTCGGCATCAGAGCTTGTCAGCTGTCCGTCAGTCCGCTACAGAAGTGTGATCATTTTGGGGGTTTTTCACATTTGAACAGAAACATGATGCCGGGTAGCCTATTCACTGGAGAAAAGCAAATTGATCAAACTCACAGCTCCCACGTCTGTAGTTGACTGACGAGGAGTGGGCTGTGCGTGGGGCTTTAATTCAAGATATGTAGCGAAGCCTGCAGCAGCCTTGGTGTTGTGGGGATCAGGGGTGGTGGCTGCAGGCTTCAGCAGTCTTTTGCTGGGTCGTTTTGCAGGGATGGCAATCACCACCTCCAAGTCCGTGTCCATAGTCCTCGAGTGCCATCTCTCGTTTAAGTGGAGGAGTTTAAGCACCTGGGGGGTCTGTTATGACCGAAGGGAACAAAACATATTTAATGAGGGACACAGGAGGCGGAGAAATGAAGTCCTTCGAGTTTATTCATGAATGAGTCACACTTCTGTGAAATCAAAATGTCCACTTAGGAAGCAACGCAGGCTGACAATCAATTTCACAAGCTGTGGGGCAGATGGATAGACCACAGGTAGACAGCAAGACACCGCCAACCATATTAATAATAACAAAAATACATCTGATTTCCATTCATCATGTTTGTGTGATTTTGTTGTCAGCACGTTCAACTATGTAAAGAACAAAATGTTTAAGAAGAATATTTCATTCATTCACATCTAGGATGGGTTATTTTAGTGTTCCCTTTATTTTTTTTCAGCAGTATATATATATATAAAATAGAAAGAATAAACACACATTTCAGCTTTTTGTCATTGTGCTTTTTGCTGTATTTCTTCCCATTTCTGACCGTGATGCAATGACAAATTAGCCACGGTCCGCAGATGGCCCCCAGGCCGCACTTTGGGCACCACTACTTTTGTGGCTCTTCGTCGGGGGCGGGCTTGCGCCTTGAGGCTTGAGCTCCATGAGCAAACTACAAATCTATTTGGCTTGTTGGCTCAGTGCCGTGAGCGAGCGAAGCGAGGGCGGTTGAGTGGAGAGGGGATCAGCCAGGGAGAGGGAAGTCTGGGTGTCTCTGCTTAGGCTGCTGCCCGTATCGTGTCCATGGGGAAGGAGGGTTTTCCTTCATGACGCCACAAAAAATGGAGCAAACAAGTGAAGGAGACAGATTTTTCTCCTCAACAGGCTCTTGGGACGCATGTTACGGGTTAGAACATGATTAAAAAGCCACGTCTGCATGACTTTCTGGAGCTTTGATAAAATGGAAGAAGCACACTCATCCTGTGATAGCTGGATTGTCAGCTTAGTCTTTGTCTTTCATTACAGAATCGACCCAATCGATATCACCACAGTATGTTCAGGTGACGTGATGAAAATTAGAAATCCCACACTGGAAATCCATCCGGGACATAAAATGATTAAAAGAAAGGATTGATTTGTGTCTTGAAGAAGTAATTCATCCGTAGGGCTAGCAGCTCCTCGCCAAATGTGTATTAGCAGCAGCTCGCCAAATTCTGCATTTTGTGACAGGAAGTTGTGCTGGGAAACGTCCACCTCACGGTTGAGGTGGCTGCACGGCTCTCGCGACTTAATGAGCCAGGGCCCGCATTTTTATTCAAATGTTATGCGGCTTAAAGCAGCTCATTACTGGCTCGTTAGCGTCGAGACTCGCTGTCCGCGCGCCGTGACTTCCTGAAAACAAGAAAATGGCCTTTATGATTTGTCGTGTGTGTGTTGACTGTTTCCTGTCGTGCGACACATGCATCGTCTCGCTGAAGGCAGGACGCTTACGCGCTTTACGCCGTTCCTGTTGTTTACAGCGTGCAGCCAGTGTATTATTACAATAGTGTGATGGAAATAAAAATTTTCCTGGAAATATCAGTGCATTATCCAAGCATGTGGATGAGCACACCTGTTTAACGCCTGTGTAGCGTGTATTCCTAAGATGAAACATTCAGCATGGCACAGAAGGTGTACCGAGTTCCTGCTCCGTAGTCATGGCTAGCCATTAGGGGCGCGACAGTACGCGTACGGCGGAACCAGCGTCCTTCATTCGCTCCAGAAGGTCCGACCCAAGCCGAAACGGATGCAAACTGAATCCATTTTTCCCAAAAGAAATCATGTAAATGCAATTCATCTGATCCAGAAAGCCAAAAATGTTTACACAAAGCACGTTTTTATAGTTTTTCCATTTTAGTTTTACGTGAAAACAATTCCACGCTCTGAATGAAAGTGATAAATGAACATTTAAGATTACTTTTGCCTTCTTTGAAGATGTGAGTGGCAGTAGGATTAACACCTTCCTCTTCAACACCACCTTCTTGTTTTACCATGAGTTATTTCTTGGGATCGGCCCACCGATACTATCGGCCCAATATTGGCAAAAAAATGTAATATCAACAAAAAGTGTCCATTATGCTGTGTAACGTTCAATTTGTGTGCCAAACTGGATCACAAGCTCAACTCAGTTATTATTGCAGCCACTAGGTGTCGCAGCGCATGTTCAACTATATATACAGTATATACTGTATGTACTGTATATAAATATCTATATCGATTTGGGGGGCGGGGGGTTCCATGTTTGTCACACATAAACGTTTCAGATCATCAAACAAATGTAAATATTAGTCAATGACAACACAACTGAACACAAAATGCAAAAAAATAAGAAATCATGAAGGGGGAAAACACTTTTTCACACCACTGTAAGTATCGAATCAAACCGAATCGTGAACTTTCTGTATCGTTGCACCCCTACTAGCGATAGTGCCAAGGAGAAGCCAGAGTTTGAAAACATTTTCCATGGAAAAGCAGTGTGCCGCCTTTGTTGATATAGAGATGGAGAACGGGAGTCCAAAGTGGAGCTATTAATGCTGCACTGCAAATGATATCATCATGATAATAATGAACGAAATCCTGATCTCAACTGGCTTTTGATCTGGTTGAATAATTCACACCGTTCAAATAGTTACTGTTGCACTTGCCTGGATGGTTGCCCTTTCCTTGTGAACTACTTCATAGTTTTTGTTTGCATTTTTTCATGTTTCATGCTCCAACGTGTCTCACGATGTCCGTCAGGTTACGCTCCCGTCACCGGAATGTGCCACCCCGTCCGGAGCTGCACCCTCAACCACGAAGACGGCTTCTCCTCGGCCTTCGTGGTGGCTCACGAAACAGGACATGTGTAAGTTTGCCTTCAGTTTTTTGTTGTCCTCTGATCAACTAGTCAGTACTTAGAGCCTGCAAGCAGGCCCTGAAAGTCGAATCAGACATCTAATTGGCTAAAGAAAAAAAAAAAGGCCCATTTAATAGTGAGTATGTGACAGGGGCCAACACTCCTGATTCTGAAGGCCTGGGCAGATTACACTGATACGGCAACACATAGAAGCTGAAATCTGATTGGACAAAAAAGATCCATCATACACATGTAGCAGGGGAAGCACTGCAGCCAAGAAACCCGTAACGAAATGAAGATAGCAGACGGTTGGGAATAAATTAATATCATTAAAGGGAACAAATGCTACAATTTAACTTTGAAATGTAGGTCCGTGCTTCTGGTAATGGTTAGGCCAGCAGAGAAGGCCTTGCTGGCCCTGCACACCCCCGATGTACTGTACATGCTGAAAATGCCGTACTCTTGTACGACATTATAAAATTGTCACAACAGGAGGTTGGTGTGTTTTTAAGTTAGCTCTGGTTTCATTTTTATGCCATTCCTTAGGTTTCCACCAGATTTCTCACGTCCCAACATTAGGATGTCCAAGCCATGTGGTGTATAATCGGCAGCCGCTTAATGCCAGTCCTCTTTTCTTGAAAATGGCAGCCAGGAAGCGTTTTTTTCGGATGCAAAAATCGTGGATATAGACTGGAGTAAGACAGCAGTGGGAGGTTTTTGTTTTCTGGGGAGCTAAAGACCTATCTCATGGACTGCTGGCAGTTCCACGCGGGATCCTCCAGTATTCATCCAGTTATTTCCAGTATCCAGTTCTTCTTTGCCGTGTGTTGGTAACCAGGGCGTGTTTCTACAACCATTCGCAACAGAGTAGGCGGGATCGGGGAGGAGGCTGCGGAATCCAACACAACTTGAGTATTTTATTACAAGAAACTCACTATAGTGCCCCGCTATGATCCAATATCATTTTAAAAGGGGGCCCTTTAAGGCAAAACATGACTTGTGAGTACAAAAGACACACGCTGTGAGTGTTGTGTTGCAATTCTTCTAGCCTGCAGCCAAGCAACTCCAGAGTCATCCAATTATTTAGTGGATTTTGCTGATGATGACAGCTGTGGGAGAGACAGGGCAGCCTGCTTATCCTGCTCTTAAAAGATCAGACGGTGCCATCTGCAGCGTTGCTGTTTGTTTGGGGCGGCATGTGGCAGTAGCTTCCGCTTGACCGCGAGGGTGAGCATTCTTTCTTTTGGAACGTCTCCCGAGCGTGACATTCCATATCCTGCAACTTCACAGTTGACGCTCTGCCGCTGACCCTCGGACTTCATAGAGCCCAGTGAGACCTCGTATCCCTTAATGGTGCATGAACTCACACAGTCAGAGTGGAAGGCTCTGTGGAAATACAACGCAAGTACGTCCGAGGCAGTGACAACAGGTGGGGAGAACGTCTGGGTGACAGCACCGGGGAGGGTACGAGGAACAACGACTATGAGCCAGCGTGGTACATTCGACGGCGCTGGCCTTTTAACCGCCACAAATGTTAATTGCCGGCAGCTGCGCGGCCACCAGGCGCGAAGCGACAGCCTCTTCCTCCACGGAGAAAAAACAGCCCGCCAAAACAAGAGCGCAGAACAGGAAGTGTTCGCTCCTGTCCTGCGGAACATGACAAAAGCCAAAATATCACAAGAAATAAGTTTAAATAATGAGAAAAAGTTATAATTTGATGAGCATAACATTGTAATATTATGAGAAATAAAAACATCATTTTAGTTGAATATTTATTTATTTATTTTAATTAATGTTCAAAAACTGTGTTATTTCTTTAAAGTCTTAATATCATGAGAAACGAACAAAACAAAATAAAGTTCTGATTTCTGGAAAATTAGGTACAATGTCACGAGGGTGAAGTCAAAATAAATGGGAAATGGCAATAAAGTCATAATTATGAGGAAAACAATGTACAAGAGAAAGTTGAAAAAAGCAACAGCAATCCAAGAATAAAGTTCAAATATCCACACATCATCCATCTTCCACCGATGACCCGAGGTCGGCCCACGCTCCCCTCTCCCCGCCTACTTCATCCAGCTCCTCCCGAGGCCTCCTATCGGTCGGACGTGCCCTGAACACCTCCCCAGGGAGGCGTCCGGGAGGCATCCTGACCAGCATCACTGCAGACGCCACAACAATCCACCTGTCTCGCGTTCCAGCCTTCCCTCACTTGTGAACAAGACCCCAAAGCGGATCCCCTCCAGGCCCGTATACAAAGCCAAAATATTCCCAGAAAAAAGTCGTATTCTAACGAGGAAAAAAGTTGCAATTTTACAAGAATAAACGTGTAATATTACGAGGAAGAGTAATGTCACTTTACTAGCATAGATTTGAAATGATAAAAAATATATGTTATTTTTCATAATATAATATACAGTCGTAATATTATAAGAAAAAACTAAATGAAAAGTTTTGGGGAAATTTTGGAAAATTAGGTTGGCAAAAAAAGTCCTATTATAAGAAAAAAGTGAAATGTCATGGGAAGAAAGTCCGAATATTAGAAAAAGAACGTTTATGATGATTATTTAAGAAGAAAGTTGAAATGTTTGAATTTAATATTAAAAAAAAACTGCCAAAATGAGAAAAAACAGAGCAAAGAGTGAAGTTGATCCTGATAATTGTCTCTTTTACCTATATGAGTTATTTGGTGAAATATATAACTTGTTAGCATGGCAACATGTGCTGCTTTACAAAATATCCAAGTGGCAGAGTCGCATCCTTTCATTTTTCACCATGTGGCCCTCGCTGGAAAACGTTTGGACACTGTTCATGCTTCATTATGGAGCGTTGACAACCTCCAGAGAGTCATGTGACCCTGTTGTTTGTTTTCTGGAGGGTCCTTGTGTGGATGTGAAGCACGAAACGGGGGCCGCTTTTAAGCACTCACCACGCCGCAACCTCCGCCAACCCAAGGCTCCTTTTTTATATCCACAAGTGTTCTACTTCACTGCTAAAAGCGCTTATCCGTACTTTATAATGGCGGCAGAGTGGCCTGATGATAATCCTGAATTATTCTAAGTTGTGAGTGTTCTCGGCTGGCAAGGTAACAGATGATTAGAATGGCACTTCAGTCTTGGGGAAGATGCTTGGACTGTCTACTGTTGTTATTCCTGTTTTGAAGTAACATCGATGTCTGTTATAAGTACAACATTTGTAGCCTTTTTCTGTGATGTCCAAGTGTCCATGAACGCAGCAGCAACTTGTTCCTCAGAGGTACGTGATGCACTTGAATGCAACCTTCTAATAAAGGAACTGCATAGCTGAGCATTGGTAGCAGTTTTGCTAGTATGAGCTTGCTTCCCATGTGGAGTATGAAGTGTCCATCCTTGGTGTGCGTTGTACGACTCAACAAGGGGAGTTTGATGATTATTTTGAGCATTAGGAGCGTTTGCTGTTGCATGATTTACGCTGTGTTGGGAGCTAAATGAAAGCTAGTTTGTTAGATGCGGTGTGGTTAGGAGTACACTTCTGAGCCATGTGCTTGGAATGGTTTGCTAACTGGCTCACTGACTAGCATGTTTGCCCTCACTTGTCTCTCTCTTAGCATGACTGGATATGTGTGCTGTGCATGCCTTTATTTGTGTCATGTGACTGTTGGGCTGCTTTACCTGGCATTGCTTGTAATTGCATGTGACCACACACATACAAGCCTTGGGACACACACCTACTTGGACTAACCCAGTTTCATCCGCACTAACACACGGTTCTCAAGAGCCCATCCACCTGCATAATAAAGATGATTAAATGATTCTCTCACGGGAATCTTTCCATGGTGTCCCAACTCTAAAAGAGCCACTACCCCTTTTCCACAGTTTTCCATTTGTCTTGGTGCACCCTTTTCTAAGTAAGATATGTATGCATTTGGAATATTTGGCACAAACAGCCTGAGGCAGCTTAAAGGTCAGGTGAAGGTCATACTATCGTGTGGCTCCAAGAAGACACATACACTGTAACTCCGCACTTGGCCCGTGTAACAGGTGCCATATATCAGGGGCGTCAACGTGTGACTGAAAAGCAAAGTCCAGGCTGGCACTGGTGGGTGGTGGGTCTGTATTCACTTTCAGCTTTGAATTGAATGTTACGTCTTAGTTTGCCACAATACACACAATACATGAATAGCATCTGATCTCTACAATGTGCCCCCCCATGCGCGTTGAGACATCTCCAAATGCAGGAGCAGGAACTTTTTAATGAAGCAACTTGCATGCCATGAATTGTTCATTTAAGTTGAGCATATTTCAACTAATTAGCGCCGGCACATGACAGCCTCGTCGATTCAGCAAACGTCAATATCTGCCTTGCTCGTCTGTGTGTACTGTAGGAATGTTTTCTTGGGAACGTCAAAGAGCACATGAGCCACAGTATTTCAGCATGTAGGTCGATCGCGAGGGTAATGTGGGTCTGTCGAATAAACGTCACATTGTAGAAGTTGTATGCCATTAAGCTCCCCTCCTGATTTGCTGTTGCTCCCTGGCGGCAAAGATTGGCAAGGAGTGGTGAACAGACATCTCCGGCTACACACGGAGATGCAACCTTTGTCTTTATTATTGTGATTACGGATAAACTAACGCAGCGGTAACATGCCTATATCCATACCAAAACTTATGTGGTCACTTGTAGCAGCTAGTTATGTAGCTCGTTGTGAACTCCACTATAGAAATGTGTGTTTTCTACACTCCTGCCTGTTAAACCATTATTTCATGATGAAATGGAAAATGTGCCCGTCGCTGAAACCCTTGAAATATGTTGCCTTGAGTTCGGCTGGATTGCCTTTTGCACAATCATTTTCATTTCTTGTATATCTGTAATGTTTGATAGCAAATGCTAACTGGACGTAATACGTGAAGTATGTGTCTAATGAGCGCTACGTAGCTATTTTGGCTGACATATTACTTACTAATGTACACAACTATTGAGGAATTATGTGTCATTATCTTATTGAATGATATCAACTACTTTGATTACCTGTGAAACACTAATGATTAGTATTTACTTTAGTAGTTTCAAAGTATACTGGTTAGCTGATATACTGTATATACAGTATCTTATGTTTTATAGTAAAAGGTAGATCATGTTGACTTGTAGCTTGCATGCTGAACGTAGACCGTACATAAATACTCATATTTATAAATATAGTACATCTTGTATGTATATTTTCTATGTTTAGATCTTTGGCACTTGGTCATGTTAAATGTAGCTTGCAGGCTAAAAAACAGTTTCATTCATTCGTACAGCAATAAAGTTGACTTGTCAAGGTTTGCCTTTGAGAAGCTCACGTCCTCCATCGCAATGACATATCGCCTTCGTAGCATCGAAAAGCACCAACTTTGCACCCCGACGCAGCTGTCAATGCCATCTGCTGAGAGGAGTGCTTCATCTCCTACTTCTGTCTCCACCCTGTCGGCCTTCTCCTGCTCCTTTGCTGATGACATCAACGCTTTCCAGGCTCTTGTTCGGCTAATGCAAAGATCTGTGATGAGCAAAGCCTAATTATTAAACTGCAGGCCTCCTATGGACAATCCACGTAAAACATAGCGAGCAACAACCTTCTTCTTCATTTTAACATTGCAAATAATGCAAATAAAGTATTGGCTTTTGTAACAAACCTCTGAGTCAGGTCCCTAATCCAATAAAAGTCCATCCAATAAAAGATCAAATTTGAAAAAATAGGCTTGCAAAAGACTTTTAGCGTAGGACTAATCATTTGACATGGGTATAGATTGGTTATAGATCAATTTGTGGTGTGACTTTTTTTTTGTTGCAAACTCTCCAACGCTGTAGTCATTTATTATTTATTTATACGGTTACAGCGGCACTTCCTGTGCGAGCTCCCCGCACCGTGACACAGCAGTTTGGGCACAGTGAGGGGGAACTACCGCTGTAGCTATGGAGCCAAATGTCCAACGTGAAACTAAGTTCACCACGGTACCCCGCCGACATGTCTGCATGGCGGTGTTGTGTTTTCTTCTTCTTGCGGGTGGGGGGAGTCAAGTGGCAACCAGCTTTGAGGCGCATTACTGCACCTGCCGTGTTGGAGTGTGGCCCAGAGTTACGAACGTTATCAGCAGCCGGATTGGCCCGATCTCATGTGGGACGCCAATTTCATCCGATCTTCAGTACAGCAGATTGGCAGCTGATCCCGATCCTGAACATCGGATCAGGACATCCCTAGTTAAAGGTCCGCTATCTGTGACTTTTGTGTGTCCCTAGAGCTTGTTTATGAGCACCAAACGTGAGAAAGATCTTTCTCATGTTCCCTCGCTCCAATGGCGCTCAAACGCTCGCCTTTGAAGTTGCGACTTTTCATCTCGTCTTGAAGGAAAAAACACCTTCCTCGTGGACGTGATGCCGCCTACCACTCTCTCTACGTTTCATCATTTTCTTGAAAAGTTGTCACTTGTCTACTACCTGGGGTGGCGTGGCTCAGGTGTTCGAGTGAGTCGTCTCCCCACTGGAAGGTTGCTGGTTGGGTTGCCAGTCCTCCTGCGACCACGTCCAAGTATCCTTGGGCAAGACACTGAACCCCCACTTGCTCCTGATGCTGCGTCATCAGTAGGTGAACGTGGTAACGGTGTCAAAGTGCTTTGCGTAGCTTGAAGGAGCTTTTCCGTCACATCACTGACATTGTGGTGGACTTTAGGGGGCATGTCTTTCACCCAGTTGGCGGTCGGGTTGGGGGCGTGGTTAGTATCCCAGGTTTTGGGCGCGCAAGTGTTAGCGCTATAAAGCGATGTTCCATCTTTGTCATGCAGTTGTTGTGAACACTTGGAAAATAAAACTCTGCATGAGACCAAACACTCAGTCTTCCACATTGGTCACCCTGACGAGATCCAATGTGGCAGTTGCTCAATGTTTGGTCTCATGCAGAGCTTTATTTTCCAAGTGGAAAATAAAGTGAAAATTGGAATGATGTAGGTAGAGAGTGTGATTTAGAGGGGGGGGAGTAGGAAGTAAGTAATCTTATACGTGCACTGTGTGTGCGTGTGCGTGTGACGCAGGCTGGGTATGGAGCATGATGGCCAAGGTAACCGCTGTGGGGACGAAACAGCGATGGGAAGCGTGATGGCTCCTCTGGTGCAGGCGGCCTTCCACCGCTACCACTGGTCCATGTGCAGTGGACAGGAGCTCAAGAGATACATCCAGTAAGTTAACGCACACACACACACACACACGCACACACACACACACGCACACACACACACACGCACACACACACACACACACACACACACACACACACACATACATACAGTGGTGTGGAAAAGTGCTTCCTGATTTCTCTTTTTTTTTCTTTTTTTTGTCACACTTCAATGTTTCAGATCATCAGACAAATTTAAATATTAGTCAATGACAACACAGCTGAACACAAAATGCACTTTTTTAAAAAGTGATGGCCCCCTAAAGCTAATAAGTGGTTGGGCCCCCCTTAGCAGCAACAACTGCAATCAAGCGTTTGCCATAACTTGCAATGAGTCTCTTCCAGCGCTGTGGAGGAATTTAGCAGAATTGTTGTCATTCAGCCACATTGGAGGTTTTTCCAGCATGAAGCCCCTTTTTGTGTTTTGGATCATTGTCCTGCTGCAGAACCCAAGTTGCTTTCAGCTTGAGGTCACCAACAGATGGCAGAATTCATGCTTCCATTTATCACAGCAAGTCTTCCAGGTCCTGAAGACCATCACACTACCACCACCATGTTTTACTGTTGCTTTGATGTTCTTTTTCTGAAATGCGGCGTTACTTTTACGCTGGATGTAATGAGACACACACCTTCCAAAAAGGTCTCCCTAAATAATAACAAGTTTCATTTAAAAACTGCATTTTGTGTTCAGATGTGTTGTCAGTGACTGATATTTCAATTGCCTTGATGATTCGAAACGTTTAAGTGTGACAAACATGCACAAAAATAGGAAATCAGGAACACATTGTGTATATATAAGCAGAGGTGGGTATTTTTAATCATGTTTTCATTTTGCATGTAATAGCCACCTGTTGTTGTCTTCAACTGATTGCGTGTGCTTGTAGGAAGGTGTGGATGTTTTTGCATTTAATCAAGGTGAAGTCAGGCCATCTGCAGCTGCTGTCACTTGCAGAAAACCAAGACTGTTTTTAAGGCAAACAATCTGGCAGCTGTTAATTTTAAAGGATTCTCCGGTGGAAAGGCTAAGGCAAGATTTGCATCAATCTTTGTCCTGCACTTGACGATTTAAAAAACAGAAGCAGCCGTGCACTGGCAGACAATGCGTGTCGTGATTGGAGGCAATGTCCCCGTGCGTGCCCACAGTCCTCGCCGCTGTGAGGTCTTCATTCATCTGTAAAATAATCAATTGGCGGCTGGCTTCATCAGCACACGGGGACCAAAGTATCGACTCTTCTCAACAGGCGCACAGCGTCCACGTGCACTCGGTTGAAAGACGTACACGTACACATGAAGGCTCATACAGTAAAAACAAGGCACGCGGAAATGTCCAGTGGTCAAATCTATTCTGTGTTTAAATCCAGTTTCACACCCACACACGATTAGCTGTAAATGTGGGAGTGTGCATAATGTGTTGCATAAAGCCATGAAATAGTTATATTCCATGGGGGGGCGGTCGCGTATGAACGTTACATGTATGATCCTTAATTAATTAAACGTGCGCGCTGTTCAAATCACGCTAGGATTGAAACATTTGACTGGATTGAGTTGAAATCTTTCACACATGTCCAGCTCAAGATATCCTAGTGAAAATAATCCTGAACTATAAAAGACCATGACTAACTTTGGCATCAATCGTTATTTCTCAAAGGAATTTTCACTCAATCAGCACACAATTTACTAGACATTCGCCTGAGGCAGAAATGTAAAAACTTAAGCCAAGAAGTATAATAGAATTTTTTTTACTTGGTCAACACAAAATGTCAGAGACATTCTTACATCCACTTCTCCTGAATAGCAGCATGCAGAAATGTAAAAACATCAGCCAAACACGCATACCCACTACACAGCGTGCTATTACTTTTTGAAGAAATCATCCACACGATGGCGCTGTTATTTACCCCCCCAAAGTTAGTTTGTTTAACCGTATACAACCGTGTGCAACTGACTCAATTTCTCACACAATTCTTGCATGAATTGTGATTTCTCAGTGGAATTTCCACTCCATCGAATACAAATTTCCTGGGAATTCAAAAGTTGAGCAGAATTAGTCCAAGAACATGGCTGCCATTGACCAACATGATTTAGCTGGGGTGGAGCTTAGCATATAATTGCTCATATCTCATTGACCCTTCCTCCGATCATCAAAATCCTCCTGAATTTTCTAGTTGATGGCAGATGTATTGGTGTGACTTGCATTGCCCCCCAACAGCACCTACGACTGTCTCCTGGACGACCCCTTCAAGCACGACTGGCCGCAGATTCCAGAGCTGCCCGGCATCAATTACTCCATGGACGAGCAGTGCCGCTTCGACTTTGGAGTGGGCTACAAGATCTGCACCTCTGTGAGTACCACAGATTGTCATGTGGCCTCCAAAAGAAAAACACACACCACAGTGCCGCCATTATACTGTAGCTAGTGAAAATGACACCTACGTCACTCACACAGTACATACAGTAGAACACATGAAGAACATAGTGTAGAAAATACAGTCATAAAAAGGAACAGTCATCTTCTAAGACGACCTGAGCAGTCCAGTCAACCATGCATGCACCCCTGCGCAAGGATCTTTCAGGTCCGTTACAGCTAAATGCAAAATGTAGTGCCTGGGAAACAACATATACTGTACTCAACATGTCCAACTTGCTTTTGATGGATTTGAATCCCTACTGATTGTGAATGGACGTCTGACAATGGATGCCTGAGGGGGTTGCGGCTGTAGGTCACATTCTGTATTCTGCAGCCTTTAAGAGGCCATCATCGCACGTGAAAGGACCTTATTGAATTGTAGCTATATGCGAGGCCAGACAGTAGGTTAGATACGTGCGCGTATATCACCGCCCAACCTCCTTTGTTCGGCGTCCTTGTGGAAGCCACACAAAAGCAGCGCATTGAAAGAGAAGTTGGAGCGAGACTGTTGGTTGGCGGCGGCAAAGAAAACATATTGGGAGTCGTGACGCCTTCCCCCCCGAACGTCTACACTACGGCCCGGGGTCCATTTACTGCCCAATGCTGTTTTTTTATTGGCCCTCAGCACATTCTAAAAATACGATTAAACAAGAAAACTAAAATAACAGTGAAAATGCGGAAAACAACTTTTTTCAATGTTTTTTTAATTAAATTAAAAATGTTACCATAATTATTGTCTTGCTATTACTGTTTTTATTTACTATTAACATTAATATTAACGGCGGTTCTTCTTTTTACACTTGTATTACAGGCAAGCATGTTAAAATGTTTCTTTAAAAAAAAAACACCCCGTTTATAATGTTTGCTTTGTTTATACTGTATATAAAATGAAATGAAATGAGTGTTTTTTTCTACTGCTTTCTGGGCCTGTTCAGGGTCACACGTGTGCTGGAGCCTATACCAGTTGAATTTCAACAATGAAATGAAATGAAATCGGATATTTTCTGTGGGAAAACGAGATTGTAACTATAAACCAGAGCTGTAGTTAGAATGTCCCACATTGAGCCCACATTCTGTATGTTTCATTTTTGTCTTGAGCAAACTTCCACGATGCATGTTTGTTATTCCCTCTCGCTTCCTCACTTAAAAAAAGCCAGTGTTCTCCTCCTCCTCCTCCTCCCCCCCTCATCGTGTCTCTCCTGAATCATTTCTTCAGAGAGTCTAAAGAAACTGACAGTGTAGCAGCATACATTCATTAAGGACGCGTGTGTGTGTGTGTGTGTGTGTGTTTGTGTGTGTGTGGGGTTCTTTTCAAAAGAGAGAGGGGAAATTGTCGCTGTGGGATTTGGCGGCTGACGGTGAAGAGAGGCGCAACAAATCTCATAAATCCCCAAAAAGCCAGGAGAGCGAGTGGTAGCTTCCTTCCAGCAGCAAATGTTGAAATGGTTTTATGTACAGATGCCTTCTGACAGCATGATGCTAATAAGATTAGCTTCTTGTTAAAGTGGTGACTCCACTTATTCTGCCACCGGGATTACGTTTTACCAGTGGTCAACCTCTGATTGGTTTTAGTTTTGGAAACAATTTGTCCCATAGGAAATAATGCAAATAGAAATAATGTGTTCTAGTGTGTGTGTGTGTGTGTGTGTGTGTGTGTATGTATATATGTGTGTGTGTGTATGTGTGTGTGTGTGTGTGTGTGTGTGTGTATATATATATATATATATATATATATATATATATATATATATATATATATATATATCAAAAAAATGAGAGGAACACTTGCAAAACACATCAGATCTAAACTGGGGGAAAATGATGTTGAATGTGTTTCCTGATAATAAGTGGGTGATGTATTAGTAACAAAATGATGCCACATCATTTGATAGAAATGAAAATGATCACCCTATAGAGGGGGGAAATCAAAGACACCCCAAAAATGAAAGTGAAAAAATGATGCAGCACACTGGTCCATTTAGCTAAAATGTCATTGTAGCAACTCAAAATGATTCTCAGTAGTTTGTGTGGCCCCCACGTGCTTGTACGCATGCCTGACAACGTGGGGGCATGCTCCTAATGACACTACGGATGGTGTCCTGGGGGATCTCCTCCCAGATCTGAACCGGGGCATCACTGCGGTACCTGGACGCATGGAGGAGATTCCAGGAGACAGGTAGTTACTCCAGGAGAGCTGGACAGGGCCGTAGAAGGTCCTTCAACCCTCAGCAGGATCGGTATCTGCTCCTTTGTGCAAGGAGGAACAGGATGAGCACTGCCAGAGCCCTACAAAATGACCTCCAGCACGCCACTGGTATGAATGTTTCTGACCAAACAATCAGAAACAGGCTCCATGAGGGTGGCCTGAGGGCCCGACGTCCTGTAGTGGGCCCTGTGCTCACTGCCCAGCACCGTAGAGCTTGATTGGCATTTGCCATAGACCACCAGAATTGGCAACTACACCACTGGTGCCCTGTGCTCTTCCCTGATGAGAGCAAGTTCAACCTGAGCACATGCGACAGACGTGAAAGGGTCTGGAGATGCCGTGGAGAACGTTATGCTGCCTGCAACATCATTCAGCATGACCGGTTTGGTGGTGGGTCAGTGATGGTCTGGGGAGGCATATCCCTGGAAGGACGCACAGACCTCTACAGGTTAGATAATGGCACCCTGACTGCTATTAGGTATCGGGATGAAATCCTTGGACCCATTGTCAGAACCTACGCTGCTGCAGTGGGACCTGGGTTCCTCCTGGTCCACGACAATGCCCGACCTCATGTGGCTAGTGTATGCAGGTAGTTCCTGGAGGATGAAGGAATTGATACCATTGACTGGCCCCCACGTTCACCTGACCTAAACCCAATAGAACACCTCTGGGACATTATGTTTAGGTCCATCCGGCACCGCCAGGTTGCTCCTCAGACTGTCCAGGAGCTCATGGATGCCCTGGTCCAGATCTGGGAGGAGATCCCCCAGGACACCATCCGTAGTGTCATTAGGAGCATGCCCCCACGTTGTCAGGCATGCGTACAAGCACGTGGGGGCCACACAAACTACTGAGAATCATTTTGAGTTGCTACAATGACATTTTAGCAAAATGGACCAGTGTGCTGCATCATTTTTTCACTTTCATTTTTGGGGTGTCTTTGATTTCCCCCCTCTATAGGGTGATCATTTTCATTTCTATCAAATGATGTGGCATCATTTTGTTACTAATACATCACCCACTTATTATCAGGAAACATATTCAACATCATTTTCCCCCAGTTTAGATCTGATGTGTTTTTGAAGTATTCTTCTCATTTTTTTGAGCAGTGTATATATATATATATATATATATTATATTTTATATTTAGAAAGTTTAAAATAGCCTTTTGTCTTTTGAAACATAAATACACTTACTGTAATGATAAATGTATAATGTATATAATTCTAATAAAGGTATGATTAATATGAATGTTATTATGTAATATTGATTACAAGTCCAAAGGGAATATTAGAGGAATATATTCAGGCATTCTATCAAGGGAATGACTAACACTTTACAACAAGGTAACCCAAACCACTGCTCATCAGTTACTCATTAGTTCTTCATTAGTTCCTCAGTAACTACTCTAGCCTTATTTCCCCAGTAACTACTCTACTCATTAGTTCTTCATTAGTTCCTCAGTAACTACTCTAGCCTTATTTCCCCAGTAACTACTCTACTCATTAGTTCTTCATTAGTTCCTCAGTAACTACTGTATTTACTAAGCAGGGAGGCCCAGACTTCCCTCTTCTTCGTCCAGCTCTACCCCGCAGATCCCCAGGCGTTCCCAGGCCAGTTGGTAGACATAGTCTCTCCAACGTGTCCTGGGTCTTCCTCAAGGCCTTCTACCAGTCGGACTTGTTCGGGAGGCATCCTGACCAGATGATCTGGCTCCTCTCAATGCGGAGGAGTAGCGGTTCTACTCCGCTCTCTCCGTCTCTCCCGGATGACACTGCTTCTCACTAAGGAAGAGGCCAGCCACCCTACGGAGAAAATTCATTTCGGCCGCTTGTACCCGGGATCTTGTTCTTTCGGTCACTACCCAAAGCTCATGACCGTAGGTGAGGGTAGGAACGTAGAAATTGAGAGCTTTGCCTTTCGGCTCAGCTCCCTCTTCACCACAATGGACCGATGTAGAGTTGGCGTCACTGCAGACGCCGCACAAGTTCGCCTGTCTATCTTGCGTTCCATCCTTCCCTCACTCCCTCAGACCCCGAGGTACCTAAACTCCTCCACTTGGGGCAGGATCTGATTCCCGACCGAGATGGCACTCCACCCTTTTCCGGGCGAGAACCATGAACTTGGACTTGGAGGTGCTGATTCACACTCGGCTGTGAACCGATCCAGTGAAAGTTGAAGCCAGCAGGACCACATCATCTGCAAAAAACAGAGACTCAATCCTGCAGCCACCAAACCGGAACTCTCAACGCCCTGGCTGCGCCTAGATTTCTGTCCATATACTGTAAGTAATGAACAGAATCGGTGACAAAGGGCAGCCCTGGCGGAGTCCAACCCTCACTGGAAACGGGTCCGACTTATTGGCCGCAATGCGAGCCAAACTCTGACACATACAGGGAACCAAGAGCCTGAATTAGCTGGTCCGATACCCTATACTCCCGAGTATAGAGTGTGCCTTATGCTTGAACATAGTGTTAAATTTCAAAATTGCACTAAATAAGATCACAGAATCAGATATGTCACTTTATGTGCAACGAATATATGCAAAACAGGAATTTGACTCAAATGTTGCTCAATTTGACTTAAAAACAAACAAAACAAGTCATGAGTTGTGTATTACATATTTTGATGTCATTTTTGACTCTCTGAAAAAGTCTACACTGTGTAGCTCCCATGTGCCTGCCAGAACATGAATACTGGTGAGCTTTTTCGCCAGCGAAAGCCTTTCAAATCCATTTCAAGATCGATACAGTATGTAGACGACGACTACATTTGTCCTTTTCCATTTGGCTTTATTTTTAAACTTCCTCTGCATGTGGGTGAAAACGTCAATGACCGCTATTTTTTGGTGACGTTTAATATCTTTTCTCTTTCAGTTCCGCACATTCGACCCGTGCAAACAGCTTTGGTGCAGTCATCCAGACAACCCTTACTTCTGCAAGACCAAGAAGGGCCCGCCCCTGGATGGGACAGAATGTGCACCTGGGAAGGTAGGTCTTAGCTCTTACATGACATAACAAAACATGATGTTGACTGAAACTGCCGCATTTACAACGACAATGCTTCCACTCCAACACAGTCACTGAGCACATGGCGTACCACAAGGATCCATGCTCGATCCGCTTCTGTTCTCCCTCTCTGCCACCTTCTGCAACATTCATTCACTCCCAAACCTCAATTCTGTTTTTCTAGTACATCCTAGTATTACTATATTATGTCTTAAACAGTAAAACATGTCTATGACTCTATGTTTTGCTCATTTTATTTCCTGCAATAAAACACACGACAAGGGCTCATTTTAAAAACATAATGCACCTGGAACCTTCAGAAAAGTAGTGTTTTCTGCCATTTTTGTGTGCTGCTGGGACCCCCGATGAAGCTGTGGGAGGTTTCCCCAACCTCCCAGACCAGAAAAGTGCTGTTGAAGCGACGAAACTGAGATTTAAAAAAACAAAACTTTAATAATGTTGTGGAGTACATGAAAAAGTGGAAAGGAACATGTACGAACTCTTTGATGGTCATGGTCATGGTCATTTTTTAAGCTCCAGAACTAATGTTGTAACACGCCTGATTTTCACACTAACAGCTGAGTAGCCATACATTTAAAGCACATAGAGAGGTATATTTTTTAAAAAACAAAAAAAAATAACTAGGGGTGTCCCAATCCGATATTGATATCAAATATCGGTCTAATATCAGCCAAAAAAACAGTATTGAACTATATCGGCTTACAAGCAGTCCATTCCGGCCTCTGCACCGGCACGTCTATCCAGCAGCAGCACTTGAGCCCATGCAATCAGCGGTGCTAGAGTGTTTAGCAAGGAGTAGGAGTGATGTCAGCCGTCTGCATGTGTTTTTCATTAAAGTCCGAACAAGACGTTGCAGCTGAATGCAAAACTTGTCATGCACAAGTTTGCCTTGGTGGCACGGAACCGGTGAAGTTTAACACAACCAACCTCATTGCCAGCTTCCTGAAACATCGACCACAGTTTGACACATTTGAAAAGCGTGAGAAACCCCCACGGGACGGCAAAAAGTAAGAGAAAAGAGCCGGCCCCTGTCGGTGGTGAGTAATGTCGGGTTTAAACTCTTCATTGAGCACATCGAGCCTCCCTAAGTTATGCTGGTCGTCCATAAAACTACACACCACATGCATCAAAAGTAAATGGGGGACTTCGCCACGCTACTAAACAAATAAGTATCGATATCGGTATCCGACGATATTCAAGGCTGCAATATTGAAATGGGATCGGAAGTGAAAAAGTTGTATCGGGACACACCTACAACAAACTACATGCCGACAACCACAGCTGTTAGTACCGATGTTGTTTGACCCCACCCTTAATTTATAGGCGATTCTGCAGATAGAGGGGTTAACTTGACCATTTACGGTAAATGTACATCTAATATCGCAATACAGTTGTCCCTCGTTTATCGCAGTTAATTGGTTCCAGACCCAAACAAGATAACTGAATTTCCGCGAAGTAGGATTCGAAGTAGAAAGCATGTTTGCGATCTTCTAAATAGTGTACGTTTTTTTAACATTATTAGAGCCCTCTAGACATGACAAAAAAAGCCCGTATATATACCCCAATATAGTAGATCTAATCAGAGAAACGTTAGCTGCCACGTTAGCAGTTCTGGAGTTAGTAAAAACAACTGAAAACATTTCAAGCTGCTGTGCCTCTGCTGAGTGGAATCAGGCATTCATGGGCTGTTTTCAACAAGTTACACTTTGAGATGTGTTTGCAAATGCTGTTGATACAGCCGAGACGGAGTGAACAGAATGAACAAAAGGGGGCAAAGCGTGGAGCCTTGAGGGACGCTGTGTGTACAGTGATTTGTGATCTGAAATGACACCGTTTTCTTCTGTTGGCTGTAATTCTACGTACCGTCTTAACCCAACTTTATTCCATCTTTGGTCCAGTGGTGCTACAAAGGCCACTGCATGTGGAAAAACCCTCACCAGGTCAAGCAAGATGGCGGCTGGGGCTCTTGGAGCAAATATGGCTCCTGCTCGCGCTCCTGTGGAACGGGAGTACGCTTCCGGACGCGCCAGTGCAACAACCCCGTGTAAGTCGCCAACGTACACCGACATCATCTGTATATTTAATCGTATTTAGCCACTGCGGAGGAGTTGCTTGACTGAAGCATGGTTTCTTCTGCTCCAAGTCACGGCTCTGAATCGAGCATGGGTTTCACGCGAGAACATTTAATTGAGCTTGAAGCCAGAAAAAACAATAAAATATTTGATTTTCTTGATGTTGGATCTTCAAAGTTTTATAATCCTCAAGACGAATAGCACTCTGCTTGAAGTTTTATTTCACAGACATAATGAAATTGGAACGCTTCATCAAGTATGTCCAAGAGCCACAGATGCTCCAACAAGACCTTTGCCACAAATTCATCCGCTAATGCTAATTGGTGCAAAAAGATATAATGATTATAGCTATTATAGCTATGTATTAAAAAATAAATAAATACAATCATAATAAATAAAAATAATACAATAATTATACATTAAAAAATACAGGCAACAGCTTCTTTTTTTTTTTTTTTTACTAAAACATAAAAAAATAGACTTCATGAAGTAAAATAGGACACAAAAGATCAAATGTCCCGCAAACAGTAGGAGAAAGCAAATGTATATTTTTATGTATTCATTATTATGACCATATAAAATTATACTATTTTAATGACACCATGATTCTATCTTTTTATTTACTGTATTTGTTTTTACTCAAAGCATATTCAAAGCACCTGGAGGTGGCGCTCCTTAAACGAAACACGATAAAGTGTAGAACTCAAAAGGCAGTGAGACAATGTACCGTAACAGTGGAACCGCGGTTAGCGTTAGGGTTGTGCGTCGAGTCTCGAGCATCGATGGGAACCGGGACTGACATTCCCATTCTCCCGGGATTGTTCAGATTTTTAAATTTAGATTACTAGTTTTGATGCTCTGTCTGCCGACCGGAAGGAATAGCTGCGAACACCAACGAAGAAGAAGCCGGTGAGCACTAACGAAGAAGAAGTGGCTACAAAGTTTGGCATATCTTCGTAATAAAAGCGGTCGGCTCAGCGTAACATTTGCGACACGATGATATCATGCAAAGGAAGGGTGCACGACCCACATGTTTGAACATGCCAGGGGTGGTCAAACTTTGTGACTTATGGACCACATTGGGTTAAAAATGTTGGCGGAGGGGCCGTGTATACTGTATATAGGTGATCGTGAAACAGAACGACATATTTGCTTACGGTGCAACAAAACAAAAACACAACAAATCCACAGCAACTGAACACATCACATAAACCAGCTACTACTACTACTACTACTACTACTACTACGTGGGTGATAAACAACAACTAAGCACTAAACGCGTGACTTCAAACTGTTATTTCCAAATGCCCGCAAGGCATGCTGGGTAGTCCAGTGGCAACAACAATATGAACTATGAACAATAAAACATTGGATATCAAGGATACGTTAACCGCTCCTTGTTTACTTCTCTGACGACCTACATATTTTGCAATCAAGCAAAAATGCGACAAACACGGCAAAATGTACGAGTACCACAAGCTACCCAGCATGTCTTGCGGCTGTAATATATGGGTGTTTTTTTGGCATGGGTATTGCACGTAGATATTTATGTGTGCCCACATGGTGCAGTTGGTGGGTTAATTTGTGCCTCATGTGTGTTGACGTGTTGTGTCTTTTGGATCGCTTTCTTGTACAAGCTACAGATGGACTCTTTTGGTGGTTCAGGTGTGCCGGCTACAGTTTTGATGTTAAAGGTTTAAAACAAAAAAACAGGAATTTGGAAATGCCCGGAGGCAGTTTGCCCTAAGCAGTCGCAATTACGGAAGTCAGACAATAAATGACGTCTGTCTCATGCCAATGTTAGCTAGGGTTCCGGGATACCCGCTGATGTTGTGGAAGTCGGGTGTAAATAATGGAAGGGAGCCACGGCGGCAGGATGCAAGTTTATTCATGTACACAGCTTTGAACTTCATCCTGTTCACTGTGGAAAGAAAATAAGGGTGTCATTAAAAAGTAGCTTACATTAACATTGAGGCAGAAAAGTATACTAGTTCTAATATGGTACTTCAAGACTCATAGCTCAGAGACAAACCTTTTACTATTTGTTATTGATATTATTCATATTCTGCACCAAGTTAGTGCATGTTTAAGGAAACGAGGAATCGGAATTGGAACTGAAATTGTTCAAACAATGCCTAAACCCAAATCATTCATTTCTTACAAAAGGTCTGACTCTAACCGAAACGGATGTTAACCAAATAAATCTTTCCCATAAATTATGTAAATCCAATTAATCTGTTGCAGAAAGCCAAAAATGTTAACACAAAACGCGTTTTTATAGTTTGACATACAGAAAACAACTGCGAATGCATACAAATACATAGAAATGATGAATGAAAGGGATAAATGAACTTTTAAGGTTACGTTTACCTTCATTGAAGACGTCATTCTTGACATGACTGAAAACAGGAAGATGGTGGTGGTTGATCTCGCTGCCATATCGTCTTCAGTGAAGGTAAAACATTCATTTCATTCCTCAGTTATATGCATTTAGATTTGTTTTATGCATGTCAAACTGTAAATACGTGTTTTGACATCCTAGACGGGCGACGTAACTTCTGGTTCCTGTTGCCATTTTGTTTAGCTAGCTAATAGGATGCTAACAGGGATGGAAGCTTTATGATGAAAAAAGATACATTATTCAATTCAATTCAATTTATTTTTGTAGCGCCAAGTCACAACAGCAGTTGTCTGATGGCACTCTACACATGAAGGTCGCAAATGAAAACAGAGAACCAACTGATACCCCACATGAGCAAGCACTTGGCGACGGAGGCAAGGAAAAACTTCCTGTGTGGAAGAAACCTTTGGCATTAATAACGCCGTCACCACGTGGTGTGTTTGACAGAAAAATAGTAGCACAGGTAAGACAGTAGGGGTGCATATTTGGACACATTTTCACCCTTTTACGTACAGCGGTTCGGGAGTAGAAGCACTCACAAGTAAATACTTGTTCATATGTTCATATGTAACAGTTTCACCTGTGGGCGCCGTCATGTGAATGTTAAACAAAATAAATAAATAAGAAGGTGAAAGCCATTACCTACCAAGAAAGAAGGAAAAGGTCTGCTAACAACTTGGAGAGGAAATGAAAAGCTCCGCTTTTGTACCACCACGTGAGGGCTTCTTTGAAGTGACAGCCCCTCAAAGGCTGTTTTAAAGATATCACTCTTGTACGTTTCAAGCTAATTTTGCCTTTCTCCTCCCAAGTCCTGCCAACGGCGGGCAAGACTGCGTGGGACTGAACTACGAGTATCAGCTGTGCAACACCCACGACTGTCCCAAGCACTTTGAAGACTTCCGAGCTCAGCAGTGTCAGCTCCGCAACTCCCACTTTGAGTTCCAAAACGCCAAACACCACTGGCTGCCTTACGAGCATACAGACGGTGAGTCACAAAAGAAACACCTGTCTGTTATGAAGTGCACTGTTGTTCTCAGCGGGGTTTGGCACTTTAATGCACTTTAATGCACTGACGTTTTGTGCACAGAGTAACACAAGGTCGCCTTTTGAAAGGGGGCGGTGGAAAATGTCTTTTTTTTTTTGCTACTTGAAATGAGTCAACGTTTTGAAAATACTTCAGCCTAATTGGAAAAACTACATTTCAAGAAGTATTTGATTATCATTATTATTATTCATTGTGCGCATATATATATATATATATATATATATATATATATATATATATATATATATATATATATATATATATATATATATATATATATATATATATATATATACATATATATATATATATATATATACATATATACATACACACACACACACACACACACACACACACACACACACACTGTATTTTGCATTCATGCAACCCCTTCAGTACCGGGCCATTTTAGACGATTTTGAGTGATCTTTCAAGGCACACAGAATATTGTGTTCTGTGGCTACATAAACATACCAGGAGAAAGATTAGACTCCTGTCTTTCATCAGAAAAAAAATGTTTGTTTCTACCTTTTTCCATTCTTTAGTAATCAGCAGTAGAACATAGGTAAGTTTCAGGAAAATATCAGTTCCCAACTAAAAAAAGGGAGGAAAAACAGCTTTTTGTGAAAAATACATTTATTTACAAGCACTTATCATTTCAGTAGCAAGTAACCTTTGCAAAAATGTGAGAATTGTTGCTGCATGCTTTGACTGGGAAATGAAAAACGTCTAAGACCAAGGAGATCATCTTTGGCAGGAAGAAACCTCAGCATCAGCGTGTTTATTGATGGAAAGTACATAGAGGTGGTTGAGTCTGATAAATATATGGGAATCAACAAACCACACTCAAATGTGGCACACAAAAAAAGAAATTGCACATTTTCTATCAATCTGTGGTGGCCAGTCCTGTGGTTTTTGGTGTTGTTTGTTGCTTGATGAGCTGATCGGGAAGTGTGTGTCTGTGAGGGGTCTCTGTGGGGGAGTTGGTGGAGAAGATGATGAGGTGTCTGATGCGGGTCATCCTCTACAACGGCAGGCGCCCTGCAATGAGACTCTTGCTGCCGCAATAAAAATTTCAGGAGAGGTTGAGGAAATGCTTCATCTCTGCTGCTGTGCGGCTACACAACAGCTGCTGCTGCACTTTATTCATATCGCTAGTAGGACTAATATTGTGGTGCTGGGTTTTTGGTGGATATTGCTGATTGCTGATTTTTATGTGCTGCCCGACACATGATCTGACTAAAAGATAGCATTAAGATCAATGTGAGCTTAAAAATGGCAGTTTCCATGGGATATTTTTGGTCACGTGTGCCATTTTAAGCAAATTGAAGAAACAATGATGAAATACCACCTATATTCATTCAAAACAGCCAAAATGGTTTGAAATAAATTTAAAAAAAATGAATGGCACAAAATGTCCCTTTCATTTCTTTAGGGTTAAAATCTTCAAAATAGAATTTAATATGTACATTTCAGGCAACGATTGACGTTTAAAGTGGGAGTAAAAACTATGAATATGACGCGTTACTCTTAACAAGGATCTTTTATTCCAGGGATTCTCAACCGGTCTAAACCTGGGGCCTACATTTACCACTGGTCATTAGGTCGCAACCCACTCTTATCTCAGTCATTTTTATTATTCTTTATGCTTTGATTTAAGTCATGAAATTTGTTATTTTTGTTCCACTTTTATTTAAGTCATTGTAATTTTTAAAATATTTTTCACTGTTTTATTTAAGTCATTTCTACTTTTATTTATTTGTATTATTTTTCTACACTTTTTGAAGTTATTTTTAATTATTAGTTTTTTATCTTATCTGTGCTTTTAATTTTAAGTCATTTTTATTTATTTTTTTACGCTCTTATTTAAGTCAGTTTTATTCCTATTTATTTTAAAGTATTTTTTTACGCTTTTATTTAATTGTATTTTTTTTATACTTTTATTTAATTAATTTTTATTTTTTTACACTTATTTCAGTCGTTTTGATTTTTATTGTATGTTTTTACACTTAAGTTGCCTTTAATTTTTATTAATTTGATTAAGTTTATGCTCTTCTTTAAGTCATCTATATGTGTATTTGTTTTACACTTTTATGTAAGTGTACAGTTTCAAGTCATTTCTATTTTTATTTGTATTTTTTACACATTTAAGACATTTTTATTTTTATGCTTTTATTTATTTTTTTATTATCATTTTTTTACATGTTTAAGTAATTTTGTATTTATATAACTTTTTACACTTAAGTGATTTTTCTTTTATATTTATTTATGCCTTCATTTGTTTTATTTATATTTAATATGCTTTTGTTGAAGTATAAAAATGTATATTAGAGGAATTTTTAAAGATTTTTGTCAAGCAAATGAGGAAGAATATGATCGGCATCATCAAGCCAAATGAAATCTCAAAAAGACAATTAACATAATGTTCCCATCATGACAGCCAACAAGAGATGCCACTTGCACTGCCAGTCGAAGGAGACGGGGGACGTGTCCTACATGAAACAACTGGTGCATGATGGGACGCGATGCTCCTACAAGGACGCCTACAGTGTCTGCGTCCGCGGGGAGTGTGTGGTAAGGCCATGAGACCATGCAAATGACATGCAGAAGGTTGCGAACATGTTCTCTCTTATGTAAGTGACGGCGTAACTGGAGTTACCATTGGGACTTTTAATAAGTTCCAAAGCCCAGCAGACATCCGCCACCTGATTCTATCACTGAATTAATGAATCTGGGAAGGTGAACGTTTGCTAATCTCTGCACTTTTGTGTTTTTTTTGCGGGGGGGTCGGGGGGTGTGTGTGGGTGTCTTCAGAAAGTTGGCTGCGACAAAGAAATCGGCTCAAACAAAGTAGAGGACAAATGCGGCGTCTGTGGCGGGGACAATTCCCACTGCCGCACCGTTAAAGGGACCTTCACTCGGACACCCAAGAAAGCGGGTAAGCTATCCTTGAGTGGAACCTCCACAGTCGAACACAAGCTAAGATTTATTAAGTGTACTGTACAGTAGGGGTGTTACGGCACATGTATTTCTCATTATTAGGGGTGTCACGAGACACTCATTTCACGAGATGAGCCGATACACGAGATTGGGTCTACGAGACGAGATTGTAACATTACAGTACAATGAAAAAATATTAAACATATGACAACATATTGCAATCTACTAATAGAATTTCTACTACGTTACACTCTTCTGCACTCTGTGTGTGTGTGTGTGTGTGTGTATGCTGGCGGCCCCGCCTCTACCCACTGAGACAAAGAGACTGTATGACTGACAGAAAGGCTCACGCCGTTCACACTGTTCTATGGAAGAAACGCGCCAAGGTGCTGAAACCAATGCACAGAGTGAACTCTCTTCCTGCCTGTTTGGAGGCGAAAGATGAGGAAAACAGACACACCTGCACATGGCAATGTATTGAGGCAGGCAAAATGATCATGTTCATTTTCATTTATTATCATCCCAGGCGCAGTGCCTGCTTTTTCTGAACGAAAAATGTTGTCACGTTTTAATCTTGTGAGATCTTGTGGCACCCCTAGTAATTAGATTTTTTTGTGTGGAACATTTGGTGCAGAGGTGTACTGAGTTTCCACACGATACACAGGAAGTGTAACTACCTTGCGGTATAGTCACGCTGTGTCTACTCGGCAAACAAATACAGCCTTTGGCTATTAATGAGTGTGTGTCGTGTATACTAAGCGTGTTTATGTTCACGTTTGCATTGTAAAATTCAGAATTCGATTTTGGAGGTTCCATTGTGGGTTTTTCCACCCATGGGTTCGTTGATTCATTTTATCTTTATTTTATACATGATTTCTCCATGGTTGTGCTTGCTCCTGACCAACCACATTAACTTCTAACCCCCAATTTCCACTGAAACGGTGACGCTGGCGTCATGTCAGTTATTGTCAACAACTCAGGTAATTAACTTTAAAAGCGGGAGACACTATGGCAGCAGGACTAAAAAAAAAAAGAATGACCCTACCAATCTGCATCCAAAAGATAACTGGGCTGTGAAGTTGGAAATGTTTAAAACGCTGAAATATGCACATGGTTGCGGCCGGGTGAAGCTGTCTCACGCCGATAGTTAAGAGAAGGCTTTTTAGCAAAACCAACCATTTGGACTTTTCACACATTGCTGCTTAAATTAGCTTGGATCTCAGTGACCTGCTAATGCATGAGAGGCACAAGCTGGGGGCTCAGTCTTTTCCATCAGTACAGAATTTGCATGGTAGGTGTATATTGTAACGGAGACAATGAATTTTAAAAAAAATCCAGAAAAAAACTAATTAAAGGTTATGAATTCATTTGTATTTGATTGAAGGAAATAAGTATTTGATCCCCAACCAACCACAAAGCATTCTGACCACTACAGGCTGCTTATGTGCCCATGAAGCACACAAAGAAGTCTTTGCCCTTTAGGAAAAGCGGGGGCGACGTTAACCGAGGTACCGTTGTATTATTTATGAATCTGCTTCAAAAAAGTTCCCAAACTATTTTGAATGTTCTACCAACCAATGACAAGCCTCAGCTCCTCATCCAAGTACATTTGTTTATGAACCCGCTGCCACTTCCGGCTTGCTTACTGTATATGGAACGTATACATTGAAAGCTGATAGGCAGCCATGGGGCGGTTGGGGGTGGGCTGCATCTGTGACAGCTGTCAAAGTCATCACAGCCAAGTGCTAGCTTTGGGAAACTTCTGAAACACCGTGGAAATAATTCAACTTACTTCTAGAAGCTACAGTACATTCATCAACTGTGTATGCGCGGGCTCTTATGCCGACGTTTTAATTGAAACCGCTTCCCCTCGGGTTATCTCCCCGCAACAGACGCACCGTGACGCTCACCACTGGCGGCCATGTATCAAAAATACCATATATTGAATTACTTGACATAGCCTTCATTAAACCCTGTGCCACTTTGATTTAGACATAAACCCCACACTAATAACTTCATAAAACATGCAAAGAAAAGACACTTTATTCATCAGCTATACTTCGCAAAGCTACAGCCCACCTCGTCATTTCGCCAGGGTGCATAAATGATAACAGCTATGTTAAATCTAGCACATTTTGCTTGTATTGTCGTCAGAATTCAATTTGAGCCATGGTCTGGAATGGATCTGACGCTTCAATCTTCTCTGAATAATCTCCCACAATGCCGAATCTTGACTAATGAGAGCTTGGCGACAAAGACCAGCCGATAGCCTTTAAAATGGCAGCTTCATCACAAGGTTGAAATGAATCTTTTTGTGATCATCTAACGTCATCTGACCCGCGTCTAACACGTCACGTCTTTTAACAGGGAAACCGTTAAGCAAGAGAGCCCAAAAAGAAAACCCTTTGTTGGAAAAGGCAATATGCAAGTATCCACTGTTATCTGCTGACAATCTCTTCTTTGCTGCTGTCCAGCTTATAGAGCAGATCACTGCCTCCACACACCTTTTAGACACCTCACCTCATATAAACATGAAAGAAAAGCTTTGGAAATGGCTGTTTGGGGTTGGTATTTGTCTGTTGTAACAATGACTGTGATTTATACCGCTGGAAACCCTGTTTATTGCCTTTCAAATGACACCCCTTTTATAATATAGTTACTACTAATCTAATCTACTAATTATATAGTAGACATAATAAGAGTAAATAAGCCATTTAAGACGTAAATAAAACTCCTGCTTGTGTGTGTCACAGTAAATGTGTTCCCTAGGGGACCTTAGTGGCGGGCGGACTGATGTGTGGAAGACAGGAAGCGATTAATGACACCGAGTGGCCAATGTAGGATACTACACTCACAATTATAATGCTTTTTCTGCCTTGTATTTGTATTTTAGTTCATTTAGTGCTGATGCTTGAAAATGCTAAATTCAGGCCAAGGATAAGTAATTTGCTTAAATAGGCAAATTTTTTTCTAATAGTTGTCCGTATTCAACCACAAAAGAGCAATCATTTATGAATTCATTAATTTTTGAAAAAACGCGATAGAGTGAGGGCGTGATGTTTGAACGGCGGTGTCGCGAGGGACGACTGTACCGCTATACAAGCTGTACAATGACTACACTGAAGCATAAGCCTTTCTACACTACAGTATTGTCCCTTGCTAAGACATAAACATGTTTGCTCCAATGTGTATAATAAATCATTTAAAAAGCGTATTTAGTTTGTGTCCTCGACGCATGAGCCAGGTTGTGACAAATGTGATGCAACATGTATTGCAAAGAAGCACTGTTACAACAGAGGAATAATCCACCAAAAACAAATGTCCAAACTTTTGTGTGTTTACATTGCTTTTTTGTTACTAATTGCAAGCGTCAAGGCAATGTATTTTTCAATGTATGGTCATTTCATGTGATTATCTCTGCAGCAGTCTAACAGTCAAATGGGCTCTTTGTGTATAATGTCTCCGGCAGAACCTTTTAGAGCCAATCTAGCCTGGCAATCTTGGCCTTTTATCTACTCATTCATTGGCACGCTATGACTGGAAGTCTTTGTTTTTCATGACAAGCAGCTACTTTTCCCTCCTTTATCAAATTGGAGGTTTTTATCAGGTTAGATTGCCTGCTATGTCCTCTGCACACGGCGCAATGAGTAGCACCTGCTGCTTTGGCACCTGATGCAACCTCGCCGAAGCCAATAACGTGCCAGGAGACCTGGGCCAGCCTGTCGAATCCGGGGGCAAGCAATTACGCCCCTGCTGCTTTTGTCCTGGTGGTTGGGAAGTGAGACCCCCGCTAGCCCAAATGATTTACCTCCTCCACCTCCACTCCATTGTCTGCTGTGCCTCATCAAAACACCTGCAAAGTAAACTAACATCATTCATTTCATTTCTAGGGAAAACCAGAGGAGCCTTCTCTTTACCCAAAGGCGCTCGGAATGTGTTTTTAAATGAAAGTGAGGACTTTAGAAATGTGATGGGTGAGTCACAGGCAGTTTGTAGGTGCTGGACATCCCTGCTAGACTTTGCTGACTCGTAGTTGTTGTTTTTCATTCGCACTTTGTAGGAAAATATTCATGTCAAAACAAGAGCAGACCTCCGCCAAGGCTAAATGAGATAAGTGCAACAAATTACAACCTAATCTTGAAGCATCTCAACATCTTAAATGAGATCCTCTGTGTTGCTTTGCTACAAAATGCAAAACCAGGATGAAACATTGTAAATTCAGAGGCATATCTAGCTCTGCATGTGCTTTAAAATGTTGATATGGCTACTAAGCTGTTGGTGTGAAGTTTGCCGTACTGTTGTTTACAATGAACTCATCAGCGCTGAATGCTGGCTTCCTCGTTACTGCTATTACAGCATTGGTTCTGTTGCTGCAGTGTTCTACCGTGCTGTATGTGAGTGTACTATGGTCGCCAGGTGCTTGGTCTACATAAGCAAATAACCGCATGTTGTCACTAATTAGCCCTGAGTCCAAAAAAAAATAATCTTTAACAGCTGTGGCTGCATTTAAAGTATGATGAACAATCAGCATCCAGCAGCTTTATCTTCCTCTGCATGCGCTTTAAAATGCCAGTTGCGCTACTTGTGTGTCACACTTGTCCTACTGTTGGATACAATGAACTCATCAGCATTATTAATTATTAATGCTGGCTTGCTCCTTACTGCTACTGTGTTGTGTAATATAGTTGTTCAAAAATTAATGAATCAAAAATTAAAAGTATGAACACGTCAATACTATTATGATAAAAAGTCATAATTTTCATAAAGTGGAATTATGAGGTTTTGGCAGACATTGATATAGTCCAATTGACACCTCTTTTCAATTAACCGCAGAGTCGCCTATAGTCGCCGGGTGCTTGGTCTACATAAGCAAATGACCGCACAGGTTTCTTAATTAGCGCTGGGTCAAGAAAACTTTCTCATTAAAAGCTTTGTCTGAAACATTGCAAATTCAGAGGCATGTCTACCTCTGCATGCGCTTTAAAACATGTAGTAACGAGGTATGACTACTCAGCTGTTGGTGTGAAGCTACAACATTGGTTTTGTTGCTGCTGTATTGTGCAAAATGCTTAAAGGATACTAAAAGGGAGAACATGTCAATCCTATTAAAAGCCATAATTTCCATAAAGTGGAGACATTAGGTTTTTGCAGACGTTGATGCCGCAAATGCTTCGATTACAGTCTCCTATAGTCGCCGGGTGCTTGGTCTACATAAGCAATTAACTGCATGGGTCTCTAGTTAGCGCTGGGTCAAAATAAACAATAAAATGTCTCATTAACAGCTGTGGCTGCATTGAAGTATCATGAGCATCCAGCAGCTGTCTGCCTCTGCATGTGCTTTAAAATGCCAGTTGTGCTACATGTGTGTTACACAATGAACTCATCAGTTTGCACCTTACCGCTATTACAACATTGGTTCTGTTGCTTCTGTGTTGTGTACCATTACATATTCATAAATGAAAAGTGAAAAGTACACAGGGAATCCCATCACGTTAAACAGTCATAATAGCCATAGAGTGGGTTTCATTAACTTGTGGCTGTAAAAGTGATTATTTTTAATTAACCAGATGGATGCTCAGCCTAATCTCCTTGGTGGAGGTAATGCTTATTTCATCTTCATTACCCAAGTTTCCTTTCATGTGCGAATGAAAATAAAAACCTCTTCCCGCAGGAGAATGGATGATTTCCTGTTTTTCCACCCCGGCTGCATTCCTGGAGCTTCTTTGTAGAGCAAAGCGAACATGCGGGATGTCCACCACTGCAAACAAACCATTTCTGCTCATCTTATTCGTCTCTGTCTTTCTTGTCTTTCCTTCCCCGCTCTCGGCGAAAGGCTACCTTAAGATGTTTCTCATTCCTCCTGGAGCTAGACATGTGATCATCCAAGAACACGAGGCCTCCCCTCAAATTCTTGGTAAGTGTGATGTCGCTAACAATCGCAGATCATTTCCACAGGAGACTAATGGACAGGTGTGTAAAATGTACACTTTGCTGCATAATATACTTCCTATCCTCTTTGTAGCAGAAGAAGCCTTTACACCAGGGGTGTCCAAAGTGCAGCCCGCAGCTGTTTTTTATTGGCCCGGGACACATTCTATAATACAATAAAACAAAAAATTAAAGACAAAAAACAGCAACAATTTTACAAGAATAAAGCTGAATTATTAGTCATAAAATTATGAAGAAAAGATGTGTTTTACCAGCATAAAGTTTACATTTTAGAATAAATATAATAAATATATTATGAAAAAAAGAGACTTTCAGACAATAAAGTTGTAATATTATGAAGAAAAATCGTATTTCTTAAATTAGTTATTAAAAAAAATATATAATCGATTAAAACTAAACTTGAAATATTAAAGAAAAAATAAAGTCATCTTATGAAAATACAAAATAGAAATAAAGCTGCAGTTTGGTTGCGAAAGACTTATAATACTATGACAATAACGTCAAAATATTATGGAAATAAAAATAATTAATCATTATAAAAATTGCTTGAAAAAAATGTTAATCAAAAATACAAGGAAGACTTATGACCAGAAAAAGGGGCATCAAAAAATCCAGGTCCAGGTACTAGGTTTGAAAAATATAAAAGGCCTTTAATTTAATGGGTTCCAAGTATTTTAATGTTTTGCAGCCCATCGTCATACACTGGTGTGAAAAAGTGTTTGCCACCTTCCGGATTTCTGTCTTTTTTCTGTTTGTCACACTTCAATGTTTCAGATCATCAAACAAATGTAAATATTAGTCAACGACAACACAACTCAACACAAAATCCAAAGCTACATGTCCCTGTGTGAAAAAGTGATTGCCCCCTAAAGCTAATAAGTGGTTGGCCCCCCTTAGCAGCAACAACTGCAATCAAGCGTTTGCCATAACTTGCAATGAGTCTCTTCCAGCACTGTGGAGGAATTTTGCAGAATTGTTGTCATTCAGCCACATTGGAGGCTTTTCCTTTATAAGGTCATGCCACAGCATCTCAATAGGGTTCAGGTCAGGACTTGGACTAGACCACTCCAAAGTCTTCATCCATTCAGAAGTGGACTTGCTGGTGTGTTTTGGATCATTGTCCTGCTGCAGAACCCAAGTTGCTTTCAGCTTGAGGTCACCAACAGATGGCCGGACATTCTCCTTCAGCACAATTCATGCTTCCATTTATCACAGCAAGTCTTCCAGGTCCTGAAGCAGCAAAACAGCCCCAGACCGTCACACTACCACCACCATATTTTACTGTTTGTATGGTGTCCTTTTTCTGAAATGCTGCACTCTGGGGGTAATTTTAGTTGGCCGGCCACTCCTGGGAAGGTTCACCACTGTTCCATGTTTTGGACATTTGTGGATAATGGCTCTCACTGTGGTTGGCTGGAGTCCCAAAGCTTTAGAAATGACTTTATAACCTTTTACACACTGATAGATCTCAATTCATCTCAGTTATGTTTAAACGGGGGGCAATCACTTTTTAACACAAGGCCATGTATGTTTGGATTTTTTTTCTCCCCATTGGAAAAACTGCATTTTGTGTTCAGTTGTGTTGTCATTGACTAATATTTAAATTTGTTTGTTGAGCTGCAAAAAATAAGAAATCAGGAAGGGGTCAAACACTTTTTCACACCACTGTAAGTCTTCCTCTTGGTTTTTTTTATATATTCCCTTCCATGAGCAGCGCTCCAGTCCCCTCTCTCTAAAAACATGTAAATGTTGAAATATTTGGAAAATAAAAAAACAGAAATGGAAAAGAAATGAACAAAAATAATGTAATTAAGGGAGAAATAGTTCATACACTTTTTCATCTACTGTATATCACAAGGCCGAGATGCAGGCTGATTTTTCTATCAATACATATTACTTCTCAGCACATGGGCTGGTTTAAAAATACATAAATATCAAAGTGGTCCGTCCATCCTTTGATTTTTCAGTATGCGGCCCTCGATGGGAAATGTTTGGACACCCCTGCTGTCCACTCTCCTGAACATGCATTATTCATCCACTGATTAAAAAGGCTCCTGGGTGAGCGCTGGCTAAAGGCGAGTTTTTACAGCATTGAATTGTTGGCAGTGGAGAAGACTGAGAAATAAAGTCAGACTAAGCCGACGAACATACTATAAATAAATAAATAAATCTTGTCTCCTGGATTTATAGATATTATAAATTAGCCCTAGGTGTGACCCTGACTGTTAGAAAGTCCAAGACATCCTTTCGGTCTGTGTCTCTCTGCCAGGCAGCAATAAGGACGTAATACGGACCCCCAGCCAGCGGAACTGTCTTATTTCCTGCCCAGGGACAATGATCTCATTTCAAATCATGCCCATCTGTCTGGGCAGACGTTAGTCCTAAGAATAAATCATGTTACGTGTTCAGGTTAATGATTACTGACCCATTAGGATGAAAATGATGATGATGTTGGGTTTCTTGATAAGCTTCTTACGCTGTAGATACAAACATGTTTGTTTTATTTGTAATGAAAGAGCCCGATTGCTTTGCATGTTAAGGCTTTGTTTGTAGTAAGGTGGTACTGACGTTACCTTAAACAGCGACTGACACAAACACTTCACATGTTCTTTTTTTTCCCCCCCCAGTTTCTGCTCCAAGGAATGTGAACTGATCTGGTTCTTTTCAATCTGCTGCATGCATAGTAGTAGTGTTGTGGTATACCAGATCGGTCCTAAAGGCCCCATAGTCGACTGTTTGTCACCAATTTATTCTTAGAGGTTCCATAGTAGTGGTTCATAGTACTGGGAACACGCCGTTTTGTGTGTCTGTAGCTTTAATGCTAATGAGCTGCGTTTGTCTCCGACAGAGCATGTGTCTCCAAGAAGTATCCTCTTTTAGCATAGCTATGTGAGCTACTGTGCTAACATTACTGTCACATTTATTCAGGAAGGCCATACTAGGTGAGCCTGTTGCCTAAAGATAATCAGAATGATTCCATGTACAGCTCCCATGTCTGTAGCTATAGCTGAGAGAGCTCCAGGCTAAATTTTAAGATGTGTAGCGAAGCCTGCTTTTTATAATAACATCATTCAAATTCAATGTTGCATAATAGAGGACCTGTAAAACTACTGTAGGCAGGAAGGGGTTTTGGTTTTGTCTCAGGACCAACTCTATTGTAACGCCAGTCAAGACCAAAATTGTGGAGCTTTGTTTGAGTAAAGATGTTTTCACAGTGGCACCCTTTGGCCCGCATCTTTACGAGAACACTTTGAGCTTTTTGGTGCAGTTAATTTCATCAAGTTTGAAAGCGTTAACTGAAGTGACGTACAGACAAAATCAAGTGGTCCAACAAGGTGGTTCAACTATAACCTTTCAGCTGAGAAATGAACCGACCAGGTACAAGCGTAAACATGTAACTTCAGGTAGTAAACAAATGAAAACGGCACCTTTCACAACAGTTTAGCATGTCTTAGCGCGTCCTTTCACTCGGGGGGAAAACGGCAAGTCCAAACTATGCTCCCATGTGGGACTGGCAAAACAAATTTGGCAACATTGGCACAAATAAGCACACTTTACAACATAAGAACTCAAAGACTTGCACCATGGGTGTCGGAAAGGGGGGTGGAGGTGTTCCAGCGCAGGAACGTCGCAGCCACAAGATTTAAGAAAAAAATACGGCAAGATTTTTGGCTATGGCAGTTCGTAGAGACATCTGTGCAAAAATCGGAGTTGTACTGTTCACACTGACATGAAAAAATCAGATCCAGGTCATATATGAGCAAAACATTGGAATTAACCTGCAGTATGAACAAAGCCTTGGTCTTGGTCTTGGTCTTGACTTGGCCTCAATTTTTGGCATCATGGTGTCTCTTCATCCCAAAGCAAAGCATAGCGCTCTGGTAGGAACCCTCCCACAGCATTTGCCCGTCTGTGATTAATTGTGGGGCGGGTTGTTGTTTGTATCAGCGTAGCGGTTTGTCCTCCTGACCAATGACTGATTGCAGCAATCAAGAACCAGGCGACGGGCCACTACATCCTCAACGGCAAAGGAGAGGAGCTGAAGTCCAGAAGCTTCATCGACTTAGGCGTGGAGTGGCACTACATCATCGAGGAGGACGTGGAGACGCTGCACACAGACGGACCCCTGCATGACCCCGTGGTGGTTCTGGTGAGAAGAAGACCTTTGCTGTCTTTTGTGGGAATCTGTTCAAAAGCGCTTTTATTGCCTCACCCAAGGCAAGGCAAGTGTATTTATAGAGCACAATTCCAACATAGAGGAGTGTCTGTGATACATAACAGCGTATCTGGGCTCAGTTCTAACTATATGCTTTAGCAAAGAGATGACTTTTGAGTTTACTTTTAAATAGGGAGAGGATGTCTGCCCCCCGGATTGCGTGGGAGAGATGGTTCCACAACAGAGGAGCCTGATAACTAAATGCTCTACCTCGCATTCAAAGTGCTTTCACACTGACTTTTTTTTTTTTTTTTAGACATGACTCGCGACAAGCTGCGTATAAGAACCAATTATTAAATACAACTTAGCATAATGAAGAACCAGTGGGAACATTGGACATTCAACTTGAGATATTTAATAGTGCTGACATTTTCTACAGTAAGGAGCGCTCTGGTCATATAGCGCAGCAGGCGGAGCTCAACCGGCCTACGCAAAACTTTCAGGCGCAATAACAAAAGACACTTTTAAAAAATACATTTGTTAATAACTTTTGGAAGTAAGGGCTGTTATTTTATTTAAAAAAAACAACATAGTTAGAAATCCCACAGATTTTGCAAGTTTATGTTGTTTTGTTTTATTGCCGTCTGTCCTTGAACGCACCATAGTTGTGTTCTCAGATGATGCACAGATACGAATTACACGGTGCTGTTCCCGTTCGTCTTTCACCTCCTATTTGTTCCCAAATACTGATACTCTGTGGCAATGCATAAATGTGCATATTTGTCACACCTTACAATATTATCAGCTGATGTTGTGGATGTCTTACTTTTATGAACAATACATAATAAATAAATATCATTAGACCACCATAATGTACCACCCACCCAGGTTTGTAGGAAGACAAGCTTGTTCTGCTTCAAAAAAAAGATGGTCTATGTTTCTCATGGGACGACCCAGAAGGATAGTTGACTGGGTATGACAGGGTTCAGAAACCCTGATATAGCAGAAGATCTTTGCCTTGATTTCTTGCAGTAGGTCCTTAAAAACAGCGGCTAACTCCCGTCACAGAGAGGATCGAGGAGGCAGATGTTACCACTTGACTTATGCGGTGGAAAATTCCCGGTGGAGAAGAGAAATGAACTGCTCAATGACAAATTTGTCTTTTATCATATTTGTTCTGCAGAAGGGGAAGGCAGTTGAAACAAACCCTTAAGAGTCTGCCACAAGTGCCCCCCTGAAGGACAGGACAGAAGCATAGTTATACAAACCTTATGGGGACTTTATCGGGTGCAAGGGCGTATCCCGGGTTAATCAGAACCTGTTTTCCATGGAGACGCCATTGGAGAAACCTGTTTTTGGAGACTGGAGGTCTCTAGCCTCCAGCAAATAGTCATAACCAATCATAGTTTGTTTTCCAGCAAATCAGTCTTGACATGAATGTATGTTAGCAGAAATACTATGTTTGTTCAAATGCAATTGGCCTAATGGTAAAATATAATATTTCCATCACACTTATTATTGGTGCCATTAGGTTGCATTCATCCCAAAAGAAATGACCTCCTTTAAGTGACAGTATGAACTTTTAGCAACCATGCGTCAGTTCTGAAAGTACGGCGAGATGAGCATGAGTCAACAATGACTGAAGGAAATGAATGAAAAGTAAATGAATAAGGTCCCAGTATATAGCCCAGTGGGACCCCACAGGACAACAGGGCATGGCTGTATCATAACGTAAGAAATAATGCATTCATGTGTGTAATGCAATGTAATTGTAGCTGTATGTTTCCATATATGGAGACACGGGAAGGTCTGCTGTTTGACGCAGTCAAGGTCTTTGAGGATTTAAATCAAATCAGAGCCTCTCAAGAGTGAAGTGTCAATATGGCGAGGAGACGACACGCCACATTACACGTCTAATGTTATTGTCCTTCATTACTGTATGCAGACTTCACACTTGACACATTTTCATCTGTGATCACATTTGCAACCCAGAGTGACACACACAAAAATAACTAACAAAAATGTACAGAATACTACAAATAGTCTCAGGGCATTGAATCCACCATAATTTGGTCAGTTTGTCAGGTTGTCACCTGTCTTCCGAGCAGGCTTCACAGCTCTAGTCTGGATCCTAGACCAACCCCTCAGACTAGAGCTCTTCTATCAAGTCAGACTAGAGCTCTCCTGCCGAGTCTTTAAGCGCTAACTGCTCGAGTGAGAGGTGAAACGTCTTCTAAGACAACCTGAACTGTCCAGTTGCAATTGATTGAGTGCCCTGAGAATATTTGTGGATATATGTTACCGACTTGATAGGACAGCTCTATTCTGAGGGATGACTGTAGGATCCAGACTAGAGCTGACCGATCGCATCAGACTAGAGCTAAACTGCCATCAGACAGGTTAGTTTTACCCTACAGAAGATGTGTTGCAATCATAATCCTTGCTGTACTACCTACCTCTGAGGATGACTAGGTAGCACGGCTCTAGCCTGACTAGATAGGATAACTCTATTCTGAGGGGTTAATGTAGGATCCAGACTAGAGCTGTCCTACCTAGTCATCCTCAAAGGCTAGATAATACAACATGACTAGGTAGGTTGGTGTAGGATCCAGATTAGAGCTGTCCGACCTAGTCATTCTTAAACACCTTGTTAGGACAGCTCTAGTGTATGATCCAGACTACAACTGTCCTATCTAGTCATGCTTTGCTATTTAGTCTTTCGGAATAACTAGGTACAGCATGACATGGTATTGCCTGTGATTAGGTAGGACAGCTCTAGTCTGACTTGAGAAGACAGTAAAAATTGGCATATTTCACACACGCTGTTGCAATTGGTGATTAATCATGATTAATTTAAAAACGGTGATTTATTTGAATAAAATTCTTAGTCATTTGACAGCCCTAGATCAATTGCTTATTTCCCTTCTTTAAATAAACATGAATTTTCACTCTTTATGTAATGTGATTTTGTTCTGTATTTCTTTATTGATTCTTATTTTTTATTTTCTCATAAATGTAAAGTAAAAATAAAAAGCTATGTTGTCAGATTGATGGCGATCTCTCGAAGGGTCTATTTTTTACTCCTCTACCACAAGTATGTTGCCATAATGCTGCTGTGCCTCTCTTCCTGCCCTTCAGATTATACCAAAGGACAATGAAACGCGCTCCACTTTAATGTACAAGTACATCATCCACGAAGACTCAGTGCCCATCAACAATAACAATGTCATCCAGGAGGACACGTACGAGTGGGCCCTCAAAAACTGGTCTCCTTGCTCCAAGCCGTGCGCTGGAGGTAAAGCGGTCAAAAACAGACACTGATCGAGTGTGTGTGTTTCCTCACGGTGGCCTTGTTACGTTTGCTTTCTAGTCGGACTAACAGCCATGGTCTGGTGTTTGCATGCCTACATGATTGTGTTGTTCTTCCTATGAAGGCTTCCAGTACACCAAGTATGGTTGCCGGAAGAAGGGCGACACTAAGATGGTCCACCGAGGCTACTGCGACGTCGGCAAGAAGCCCAAACCCATACGCAGGATGTGCAACCTGCAGGACTGCGCACAGCCTCAGTGAGTGTCGCACCTCGTCCATCAGAAAGTAACAACACTTGGGATGTCACAAGACACTCACTTTACGACACGATACATGAGACTGGGTCTACAGGAACAAGACGAGATTTTAACTTTACTTTTAAGAAAAGTACAAAGAAAAAGAAAAAAAAACTATGTGACAAATATTGCGATCTACTAAAGTAATTTATGCTACATTACACTCTTATATAAAACACACTCTATATATAATAAAGTGGCCACGAATGAGGACGGCCGTTCACCAGCCACACAATAACAATAACAATATCCCTATAGTGATCACCCCCCAGGGCACACACCAACCAGGGACATACTGTAATCCCTCATTTATGGCGGTTAATTGGTTTCAGACCTGACGGTGATAGGTGAATTTCCCCGAAGTAGGTTATAATATTAATAAATTAAATATTTTCATAGTTAGAGCATAGAAAACCTGTTTATGACCTTCTAAATACATTTTTTTTACCATTATTAGAGCCCTCTAGACATGAAATAACACCCCTATAGTTACCTTTGTACTTGTATTACCCAATGTAGTAGACATAATAGCAGAAAATAAGCCATCTTAGACATACATAAGAGACTGACACGTTAGCATTGATAGCATACTTCCTGGTAGCTATTGTCTCGTCAATGAGATTAGGGTAGAATATTACTCTAGTGCTGCTGTTTATGTTTATGGGGAGACTCATGATGCACTTCAATCGCTTTATTCGTAAACATTCACACAGGAGCTGCTGTCGGCCACTGCTAACCTGCTGCTAGTGCTCAGCTAACAGTCAGCTCTCACCAGCTGACGTCGCATACGTCACTTCCCAGGCCCTGCTTTTTAAAGGCGCACACAAGTCACAGATACCGTTTTACACTTCATATCACATATTTTGAATGCCTTATGTTTGTATTTTGGTTCATTTAGACATTTCTATGCTTGAAAATGCTTATTTTAGGCCATGAATATGTACATTTTGCTTAAATATGGATATATTTTTTTTTGGCTAATAATAGACCATATTCACTGCAATAGAACCGCTATGTAGCAAGGGATGACTGTAGTTAAAATGAACAAGAAAGAGTGGTGTAATAATGTTTTCCATGACTGTATGTTCAGTGTTGAGTGGTTTCAGCACCATGGATAGCTACATTGACTTGGTGACATCAGGCCTGCACTGCAATCTGCAAGGGAGTGCTTTTCTCTTCCCAAACCACAATTAAACATTGTTATTTGTTGTTTTGCTTGTTTTGTTTGAGCGCTGTTTATTCCCAGCTAGTCTTAATGAGCGCACACAACTTTACTTGATGTGTGGAATTGTCTCCAAAGACGCATAAAATATATGAACAAGGTCGTTTGCAGTTAAAGTCCAAAGTGATGGTGCTGATGAACGTCAAGTGCATTACCACTTAATGGGCATCGTTTCAACACTGACACATCTTAAGTAAACTCTTAAGTAGTCTGGGTGGATCGATGTGGAGGTCGTCTCAGCTTCTTTGAAAAGAGTTCCTCTACAAACCAACCCACATGAGACCCATGCCGTCCCCAGAGCTCATGTGCTCCTTTGTTGCTTTGCCAACAAGCTCATAATGCTTTTTCAATGTGCCTTTATGCCGGGGGTGCCCGAAATTTTTCCAGTGAGGGCCACATACGGTAAAATCAAAGAATAGCTATTATTTTTTTAATTGTGTGAATGCCCTCCGAAAATCCAAAAATTCCACACAATTTTTCCCGTTGAAAATGAATGGGCCATTTTTTTCAAACTTCCACCATCTTAATTACTCCAACTACTTCAATATTTTTCAACCACTTCTAACAATTTCAACATCAAATTGTTCAGCACAATCCAGACATTAAGGCTACCTTTTTTCACATACATTTTTTGTTTAACTTTCCCCACTTTTCCAGAAAACTAACTCTTAAGCAATGCTGCTACTTCTACATTTTTCAACCCATTCACCTCACCCCAACATCAGCTCATTCAACTAAGTCAGGACATTCGGGCTATTATCTACAGCACAAAAATTCCCGCTTTTCCCGACATGCCTGTTTTTCTGGAATGCTGAATGCCTTGATAAATTGTTTTTGTAAATAATGTATTAATAATTTCATAATCATTTAATAATTTTATACAAATAATAATATCATCATTTATTTTATTTATTTATGCATTCATTTTATTAGCAAAAAATGAACTTTTGCAATACTTATTCAGCATAAATCTCTAATAACTAACAGTCAGTTGTGCTTTTAATGTAAATGAAATTCATGTCATTTAAAAAAAAATGATAAACATTTGAATTGTTAAATTTGGTTGCAGTTTGTAGTTGAAAATGATCTACACTGTGTATGCGCTGTATTGTTTTTCATTGAGTACACTTTTAATAAAAACCAGTCCTAAGTCTTTGGTGGTGTCTTGCTCCATCTCATAGCTCACTTTGCTCCATCCAGGTGGATGTCGGAGGACTGGGAACATTGCACCAAGACTTGCGGCAGCCTGGGCTTCCAGATCCGGACGGTCCGCTGCGTGCAGTTCCTCCACGACGGAACCAACCGCTCCATCCACAGCAAGTACTGCAGCGGCGAGAAGCCTGAGAGCAGGAGGCCGTGCAATCGGGTGGCCTGTCCCTCTCAGTGGAGGACAGGGGCGTGGTCGGAAGTAAGCAAAGGATTCACTACACTGGCAACGTACTACATACACGTGTAACAAGGCTTCACTACACATCTTACAAGAAAGCCCAGAGCTCTGCCAACTGTCCGTCAGTCGGCTACAGACGTGAGAGATCTCCAGCGATTAGCACGTGAGCTCATGCCAGTGTTCCTGCAGACATGCAGTAGGGCCAAGTTAGCAGTAGGGAGGCTAATTGTGGGCCTAACATTCACATCGACTCCACTCGTCAGCAAGACGCCTAAAAAGCACAGCGGGAACCAGCAGCCTCTGAAATGTGACTCATGACTCTTTTTTCCCTCATGTCGTGATTCATCATGCTTTAGTAACAGAATGACCTGGAAAGGCAGCAGCTGTACCATTACACCACAGCTGCGTGCTGTCAATCGTTCATTACTCCTTTTGTTTCTTTTCTCTCCTGCCTCTCGGCTGACTTGGTGCTCTACGCCTCATAGCAGCAATGCCCCCCACCCCCCACCCTTGCGCAAAATGGGAGATTTTTTTTGGACTGAAATAAAAACATATAAAATATAAATCAATAAAGAAATGAAGGCTTAAATAAATTAAAAATCAAAATGAATGACTGAAGTAATACAAATACAAATGACTTCAATAAAAGCATAAAAATAAGAAAAATTCAAAGTGTAAAAAAAAAAGCAAATAAATAAAAATAGAAATGACCTCAATAAAACAAACCAGAAATTACTCCAATAAAAGTGTTTAAAAATGCAAATAACAATGACCTAAAGAAAAGCAAAAAATAATACAAAAGATTAACAATGAAAAAAAAATTGTAGAAAATACAAATAAATAAAAATAGAAATAACTTAAAAGGGTAAAACAAAACAAATTAAAAAGAACTTCAGTAAAAGTGTAAAAAGTAATTAAAAATGACACATAGAAGTGTAAAAAATACAAATGAAAATTACTTAAATAAAAGCGTTAAATGTTAAAAATAAATACAAATAAAATGACTTAAACAAAAAGAAAGAATAAATATTAAAAATGACTTAAAAGTGTAAAAAAAATACAGATTATAAAAAATAGAAATTACCAAAACAAAACTGTAAAAATATTTTTTTTAAACAGAAATTACTTCAATAAAAGTGTAAAAATATACAAATAAAATGACAAATGAAAGCAAAAAAATTACACAAATTTAAAATAACTTAAATGTAAAAAAAAATAGAAATGACTCCTGACTCCTAAAACTAAAAAAATAATACAAATTTAAAATAACTTAATAAAAAAAATTCAAATAAATACAAATAAAAATGTCAAAAGTGTAAAGTATATTAATGTAAATTACTTTATTAAAAGTGAAAAAATAGTTAAAAATTAATAGAAATAAAATGACTTCAATAAAAGTGTAAAAAAAAAATACAATAGAAATGAATTAAATAAAAACATAGAAATAATAAGAATTAAAAAGGACTTAAAAGTGTAAAAGAAAAAAATAATACAAATAAATAAAAACAGAAATTACTTCAATAAAACAAATAATACAAAAAATACAAATGGCTGAAATAAAAGCATTTAAAAAATCCTAAAAAGAAATAAAATGACTTCAATTAAGCGTGGTTTGCGGTTTAATGACCATTGGACAAGGTGGGTGCCAGGCTGTCTTGGCGCATGAGGTTCTTTGATGATTTGGATGTGTCCCAAATATAAGACAGTGTTTTTTCCCCCTAGAAAACGGTCTGCAGAAAAGGAGTCGTCTTATACTTGTAGTCGGAGTTTAGAGATGTACACATGCAAACCAGCAGGTGGCGACAACTTTTCCCCCAAACGCTTCAAAGCTTTTCTCACGCATGCTCCTCATTTAGAGGCGTTTCTCTCTCAACGTTAATTAGTGTTAACTCGTGTGAACACGTGTTGAACAACAAATGAAGTCTGTAAGACGAGCCGAGCTGTGGTCCTTTATTGCTGCTGGTAATTGGAAGTCGCCCTGGGGGTTCCAGTCTAATCAAACAAGGGATCAAACAAAGACGTCATATCGTCCATGTCCTCATCCAACGCCTGTACACCTGACCTGACATAGCTCCATATCCAAACAAACCCCCCACACCTTTGCTGCATGCTAATGAGTGTTTGTTTGCACCACCACCCCACCACCACCCCCCCATCCCAGTGCTCCGTGACGTGTGGCGAAGGCATGGAGAGGCGTGTTGTCACGTGCCGAATGGGAGACCATTGCTATGGAGACAAACCCGAAAACGTGCGAGTGTGCAGACCGGGACCGTGCCACGGTGAGCCATCGTTCTTCTTCTTTGCACTTCCCGACTTTAAAGGCATGCGTAGAGACAGTGAACGCACCACGAGGGAAACAGTTGAAAAAGGTTGCTTTCAAGGCAAACATCGGAAAACGTCTCAGACAAGGGTGTCCAAGTGCAAGTGTGGCTTGGGGGCCACATCATTTGACAAGAACATTTTTTTTTTTTTTTATCAAAAACACAGCAAAAATGGGGAAAAAAGTCCTAATTTTACAAGTGAGAATATCAAGAAAAAAGTTGTAATTTTGTGTGAATGTCATAATATTACAAGGAAAAATAACGTAAAGTTGAAATATTACAGAAAAAATTCTTTTTTTCAAGTCATAAGATTATGAAAAACCAGAAATAAAGTTGTTTTGGAAAATTAGGTTGCAAAAAATTGTATGTATGTGTGTATGTATATATATATATATATATATATATATATATGTATGTATGTGTGTATGTATGTATGTATGTATGTGTATATATATGTATGTATATATGTATGTATGTATATATATGTATATATATATGTATATGTATGTATATATGTATGTGTATATATATATGTATATATGTGTATATGTATATATATGTGTATATGTATATATGTGTGTGTGTATATATATATATATATATATATATATATATATGTGGGGGGGGATTTTTCAGTGGCTGCCATAGGCAGGTGGCCCTTCTATAAAGGTGGCCGCTAAGACAGGTTTGACTGTACATACATACACATATATATACACATACAGTATATATGTGTATATATAGCAAATTTACATGTTATAGACCGTGTGTATAGCAGTCACCTGTCCAACGCGGCCAGCGGCCACCCATTTTGTCTCCCTTGGTCAATATCTGACCACATATAGCAGCCAAATTACCAACTCAAGTAGAAGCTTCAAGCACGAAAAAGTTTGGTTTTTCAATCAATGAAGGCGTCGTGTGTAGACTTTAATTACTGAGTCCTAGCTCAGTCACAATCATTCACAAGATCCACACAAACTGTCAGTTGTTCCACATAAAAAAGCCGTCTTCTTTTGAGCTTGCTATTTCCTGGTCAAACATGTAACTTTAAGAGCATTTGCACCAAAACATTACCGCAAAGTATGCTGGGAACAGGACGTGCTCCCAGCGACGCTACAATAATTAAAAAAAAAAAATGCTTGCATGCATGCGGCAGCGGGAGCAAAACTGAGTTCGGTTGTACTTAATTGAAGTATTTTAGAATGTACTCACGTTATTTTTCATCAATCCTCATCCACAAATCCATCAAAGTCCTCATCTTCTGTATTCGACACAAACAAAGCCGTCTTCTTTTCCGTTCGCTACTAGTCTGTTAACTTGTCAGTGTTAATCAGCTCCGAAGCAAAGAAGGAAACTTCTCCTGTTGCTTCTGCCAACTTTATTTATTGAACGCGGCCACCAGACAGCAGCTCAGAACACACACACATCTCTCAGCATCGTCTCTCCTTCCTGCTTGCCCACAAGGCAAAGGTTAAACAAGCCCCACTACATAGCTGTCCAGCCAATGCCTGTAAGAAATGACACCGTTTATTTCCTGGTGTGCGCTGGTCAATACTGTAATGCCGCTCGTTGTGGGGAAGGAGAGACTCACGTCGCCGATGCACTTTAATGGCTTTATTAACAGCGGAGAACACTGCAGGACTTTACATCCACGCCAACATAAACACACTTCCCAACTCTCTCCAAACTCACAGCTAGCACTGAGCCTAGCTCTCCTGCTCGGGACGCCCACCGTCACTTCCCGTCACTTCCTGATGAACTAAAGCTGTAATGACACTCTGCCGTATAAAAAGTAAAATATTAAAAACAAGTGTAAGACATTACTAGCACACCTTTGTTCTGTGGGTCGTGGATATATTCTATCAGTTATTATTAAGCCTCTAGCTTCCTTTTAGTAAGTAAAAACCTTGGCTATGATTGCACTACATTGTCATGTAGACCTACAAAGTACACTTGGAAGAACAAGAGGTGAATAAATGTATTGCAACTGATGTGAAACTGATGAGGGGTAGGATTAAATAAGCTTTGCTTCTTCCTACTCCTTTTTGGACATGCAAAATTGTGAATTGTACTGTGTGATGTGTTACTGTTTGACTCATGCATGTTCAGGATGAATTAAAACCATGAACCATGATAATAACAAGCCTAGTAGTGCTGTACAACTTTTATCCGCAGTCCGCAGTGCCCTCTACTGGTCAACATTATTATTATTATTTTTTCCCCCCTTTTTTTTCTTTTTTTTCCCTCTACTGGTCAACATTAAAACTGGACGCCAACCTGTCTATAGAGGCCACCTGTCTATAGCGGCCACTTTTGCAGACTCCCTCTAGTGGCCGCTATAGACAAGTTTGACTATGTGTATATATATATAAAGTCCAGCCTGCTTCCGCTGAACGTTTGTCACCAATTGTGTTCGTAATTTTCACGGACAGAATTTGCAGGTGCAGCCAAAGTTGCATCCTTTTCATTTTTCACTGTGTGGCCCTCGCTGGAAAAAGGACACCTGCCTTAAACGTGCACCTGAAAGCATCACATACTGTATAATAGCTGTGCCTTCATGCGACAGCTTCCTCACCATACGATGAACAATCTCTCTTCTTATCGTGGCAGCCATGCAGATCGTGGGACCAGCCAGGACACGTAATGTGTCGTTGTCGCTGATCTTTTTTTAGAGCCACCGTCTGCTTTTCTCGATATGTAAAAGTTGCGCTCATTAACGTTGTCGGCAAAAATGGCAGGGTTTTTTTCATCTCGGTGAAGTAGGGATGTACTGCATTTCTTCATGCCGACGACTTCAGCGAACGAGACGTAAATGCCAAGTTGACATTTGCAGCAGATGTAAAGGATAAGGCGGGGGCACGTCGCAAAGCGCTGGTCCATCAATGGACGATTGCATAGGAGGCGGCACGAGCATTTGGAAGAATTCCAAGGACGGAATAGAATAAGAAAAGCTGTGCCGGTACGGAGAGATGCTCTAATGAGTCGTTTTCTTCTTGGCTCGTCATCGCCTGACTTCACTTCTTTGCAGCTGCCGGTCGAGTGTTTCATTACCAGAGTTCACACTCCAGTGTCGTCACTTTCGCTTCTGTGGACGCCTCATTTTATTCACATGGAAGATGATTCAGAGTACAAACGGTAAACGTGTGTCAAGGCTTTTCTTTTTTACAGCTGGGGTAGGCTCCGGCATACCCCTGCAATCCTAAAGAGGGGAAGCTGGCTGGATGGAAGGATGGATGGATGGAAGGATGGATGGATGGATGGAAGGATGGATGGATGGATGGATGGATGGATGGAAGGATGGATGGATGGATGGATGGATGGATGGATGGATGGATGGATGGATGGATGGATGGATGGACTTAAATAAAAGCACACAAATAGAAAACAAATGAAGGCATAAACAAATAAAAACATAAAAATGACAACACACACACACTCATAGCACTTTATTTATTTGGAAGAAGGCCACTATACTATATTACTATATTTATTTATTTATGTATTTGTATTGATGTCTCTTCTGTTGTTGTTGCTTAATTTATTGGTATTTATGTTTATGTGTTTATGTTTCTTATGTTCTTATTCTTTCTTGTATTTTCTTTCTTTTCTTGGGAGAATGAACAGAATAAGATTTTCATTGCATGGTATAACTGCTGTTTTACTATGCACATGACAATAAAACTCTCTTGAATCTTGAATCTTGAAAAAAAACACATAAAATGACTTAAAAGTATAAAAAAAAGAAAAATTCAAATCAAAAAGCAACTAAAAGCGTACAAAACAAGTACAAATGAATAAGTGTAAAAAAAATACAAATAAAAATGACTTAAATGAAAGCATAGGAATAATAAAAATGTAAAATTACTTCAAATTCTAAGAAATAATGCAAATAAGTAAAAATAGAAATGACTTAGGGGAAAAAAGGGGAAAAAAATCTTAAATTAAATTTTGAAAAAGTAAAATACAAATACTGCCAAAAATTACTTGAATGGAAAAAGTGTAAAAAAATATATATATATATATATATATATATATTTTAAGTATATATATACTGTATATATATACTTACAAATAAATCAAATAAAAAATACTTAAAGGGCAAAAAAAGTGTAAAAGATACTTAAAACAAATGCAGATAAAACAGGCTTAAATGAACGTGTAAAAAAATACTTATGAGTTACTTAGCATAGACGTTATACAAATGAGTGACTTAAAAGTGTACAAAAAATAATACCAATAAATAAAAATAGAAATGACTTCAATAAAAGTGTAAAAAAAGAGAAATCAAAATGGCTTAGCGCGAAATAAGTGGAACAAAAGTAATAATAATAAATGAAAATGACTTGAATCAAATATAACATGTATTTATTGTATTATCCCATCCATCCCATCTGTGCCGCTTAACCTTGCTAGGGTCGGGGGTGCTGGAGCCTATCCCAGCTGACTTTGGGTGACCGGTCGCCAGCCGATCGCAGCATTTTATTCTCGTTATGAATCATTAAAAGCATAAAAATGAATACAAATGACTTGAGTAAGACTGGGTGGTGGCTAATGATGATTGTAAATGTTGAGACGGGTTGAGAAGCCCTGGTTTAGCGTATTCCAGGAAGCTAGCATACCGTATATTTAGCCAGCTTTGCTTTGGCGATCATCGGGGCCATGCAGGTTCTTGGCTTCATCCAACCATAATTACGAAAGACAATATCGTCTTCAGCGAACTGACGTAGGATTGTGAGGGCTGATGCCCTCCTTCTCTTTCATTCATGCCGTTTCTTTGCCCCCCCAGATGAACCCTGCCACGGAGATAAGTCCATCTTCTGTCAGATGGAGGTTCTGGCCCGCTACTGCTCCATCCCGGGCTACAACAAGCTGTGCTGCGAGTCCTGCGGCAAGCGAGGCGGGGGCGGCGCTCTGTCACTCTTCTCCGAGGGCCCCGAGACGGAGGGGCACGTCCGATTTGGCTCCGCCTCCCAGCTGCTGGAGACGCTGATGGCCAACGCCACTCGGGCTGGTAAACAAGGCGTGGCCAAACAAGGCGTGGCCAAACAAGGTGTGGCCAAACAAGGCGTGGCCAAACAAGGCGTGGCCAAGCAAGGCGTGGCCAAACAAGGCGTGGCCAAGCAAGGCGTGGCCAAACAAGGTGTGGCCAAGCAAGGCACGAGTAGGTCAGGTGGCGCGGTGAGACGCGTCACCACGCCCGCCCCGTCCAAGAAAACCAAAACAACGACGGCGCCGAGGCGGATCCCGCGAGCCGTCACGGCCACCCCCGCCGAGGGTCAGAGGTCAGGCAGCTTCACAGATAGCCGGTGGCCCGCCTCGTATTCCGAGGTGGAGAGATGAGGGCGGCCCCGCGGCTACGGGACTACACAGACACGCGGTCATTACGAGTCTTCTCACGCCAACGACGACAACAGCAGCAGACACCAAGAAGCATGAAAGGGAGCGAAACAAAGAGACAAGTGCTGGTTCACTTTGTTTTTACGCTTGACCTTTGGGCCCCGACGCTGACAACAAACATCACTTGAACATCTCACGGCAGGAAAACACGCTGGCTTGGCTTTGAAAGGCAAATGGGGGGGCATTTATTTCAAGATAAAAGGCCACGCCGTGGAAAGGGATTTTTTTGTTTTTTTCATTTATCAGACAAAGGCTTTATTTAAGTTGGGATGACATCACGCCACGCCACGTCACATCACGCCACATCACATCACATCACGTCACATCACGCCACGTCACATCACATCACATCACGCCACGTCACATCACGCCACATCACGCCACGTCACATCACGCCACGTCACATCACATCACGTCACATCACGCCACGTCACATCACGCCACATCACGCCACGTCACATCACATCACGCCACGTCACATCACGCCACATCACACCACGCCACATCATATCACGCCACGCCACGTCACATCATATCACGTCACATCACATCACGCCATGTCACGTCACATCACGCCACGTCACATCACGCCACGTCACATCACGCCACGTCACATCACGCCACGTCACATCACATCACGCCACATCACGCCACGTCACATCACATCACATCACGCCACGTCACATCATGCCACGTCACATCACGCCACGTCACATCACATCACGTCACATCACGCCACGTCACATCACGCCACGTCACATCACATCACGTCACATCACGCCACGTCACATCACGCCACGTCACATCACGCCACGTCACATCACATCACGCCACATCACGCCACATCACGCCACGTCACATCACATCACATCACATCATGCCACGTCACATCATGCCACGTCACATCACGCCACGTCACATCACGCCACGTCACATAACGCCACGTCACGCCACATCACGCCACGTCACATCACGCCACATCACGCCACGTCACATCACGCCACGTCACATCACATCACATCACATCACGCCACGTCACATCATGCCACGTCACATCACGCCACGTCACATCACGCCACGTCACATAACGCCACATCACGCCACGTCACATCACGCCACATCACGCCACGTCACATCACGCCACGTCACATTACGCCACGTCACATCACGCCACATCACGCCACGTCACATCACGCCATGTCACATCACGCCACGTCACATCATATCACGCCACGTCACATCACATCACGCCACGTCACATCACGCCACGTCACATCACGCCACGCCATGTCACATCACGCCACGTCACATCACGCCACGTCACATCACGCCACGTCACATCACGCCACGTCACATCACGCCACGTCACGCCACATCACGCCACGTCACATCACGCCACATCACGCCACGTCACATCACGCCACGTCACATCACGCCACGTCACATCATGCCACGTCACATCACGCCACGTCACATCACGCCACGTCACATAACGCCACGTCACGCCACATCACGCCACGTCACATCACGCCACATCACGCCACGTCACATCACGCCACGTCACATTACGCCACGTCACATCACGCCACATCACGCCACGTCACATCACGCCATGTCACATCACGCCACGTCACATCATATCACGCCACGTCACATCACATCACGCCACGTCACATCACGCCACGTCACATCACGCCACGCCATGTCACATCACGCCACATCACGCCACGTCACATCACGCCACGTCACATCACGCCACGCCATGTCACATCACGCCACATCATATCACGCCACATCACGCCACGTCACATCACGCCACGCCACATCACATCACGTCACGCCATGTCACATTACGCCACGTTACATCACGTCACATCACGTCACGCCATGTCACGTCACATCACATCACGCCATGTCACGTCACATCACGCCACGTCACATCCCACCACATCACGCCACGTCACATCACGCCACATCACGCCACGTCACGTCACATCACGCCACATCACATCACACCACATCACGCCACGTCACATCACGCCACATCACGCCACGTCACATCACATCACGCCACATCACGCCATGTCACGTCACATCACGCCACATCACATCACACCACATCACGCCACGTCACATCACATCACGCCACATCACATCACACCACATCACGCCACGTCACATCACATCACGCCACATCACATCACGCCACATCACGCCACATCACGCCACGTCACATCACATCACATCACATCACATCACGCCACATCACATCACGCCACATCACGCCACATCACGCCACGTCACATCACATCACGCCACATCACGCCATGTCACGTCACATCACATCACATCACATCACATCACATCACGCTACATCACGCAACAGCAACAAACGTTTTCACAGATATTTTTGGCTGATTGATGGCCTCGACGTGAATCCTTACGGAGAACTGAAAATGTCAACAGGCGCAGACTTTACGCCTGCGTCCTTGATGCCTTTTGTACGCACGCACACACACACACACACACACACACACACGCACACACACACACACACACACACACACACACACACACGCACGCACACACACACACGACATGCAACTGCTCTAATTAGAGTCGGGGGGGTTAATTTGCCTGCAGAGCAAAGACAACAGAGGGGGTGCTGATCTTGGACCGATATCAATATTTGATCGCGCACGCAGAGGTAGATGAGACCACTCATGATACTTTAAATGCAGTTGCTGTCATCTTGTCAACATTAACCTTAGATCCCAAATATAAGACGACATGTCTTATGCATATATGAGTATCGGATCGGCGCATCCCTATTTTAAAGCGCACGCAGAGGCGGATGAAGCCGACCCATGATACTTCAGATGCAGTTACTCTCATCTTGTCAAGTCAATGAAATCAAAATAAGCTTCAAAGACTCCAGCGGTCATTTGGAGACCGCGCCCCCGGTGGCTATGGGACAGTCACGGATGGTCACCCCCCCCCTCTGTGACTTACAGCATAAATATGAGTCCTACTATTTATAGTATCTGCATATACCAACATACCATGAGCAACTGGATTCATGATGATACCAATCTTAGTTCAGTAGTTGGATCGATCACCACAGCTCTTGATGATACCACACCTCTCCAGGGTCCACATGCTGGTGCGTGTTGCATGTTCACAGCTTCCTTCTTCCTTTGCTGTCCTCTTATGTTGACAATTCATATTCTGGATCACAGCATCCGGAATGATTCCATCATCTGGATCAGTCTTTGGTATTTTGTAGAACCTGTTGGAATCTTGTCCTGGGTTTTTTAAAATTTTTTTGCTCCGACCATTTTTTGTGGAGTTGTACGCACAAATGCCCAAAATGCTCCTATCTCGTAACGGTCAAGAATCCGTGAAAAAACAACTCCTGGATCCAGACGGTGATCCGGATCGCCCCAAAATGTAATCAGTTCTTTCATATCCCGATCCTTTCACCCAAACCCATCCAGTTATTTAGAACACACACGTCGGCAAATGCATATCTTCCTTGGCGGAGGTAATCAGGAAGACTGTACAGCAGGGGTGTCCTAACTTGTCCCGTGTAGATGTGCTGGGACGTTATAATATTTCAAATAAAAAAACAGCCTGCATGTCAGCTTGGTGATATCAATGAAAGCGTATGATTATCATTTTCATATTTCTGTAATATTTTGGCTTTATCATCATAAGATGACTTTTTCGCAGACACGTTTTCCAAAAATTGCAACTTTATTTATTTTTTTTTCAAAAGAACCTCTTTTGTCTTTCATATATTTCATGTAACTTATTGAGCATGTTTTTACTCATAATGTTTTTACTCATAATCTCACCACTTCATTCTTGGAAAATCACACATTTTCTTCATGTTATGAATTTATTCTCCTCATTTTTCCACTTCATTTTCTGAAAATGACATCTTTTATGAATTTATTCTTTACATTTTTCAACTTAGTTGTCCATAAAATGACATCTTATTAGCATATTATGAATTTGTTCTCCAAATGTTTCAACTTTATTTTCATAAAATGACATGTTTTTTCCATAAGATTATGAATTTATTCTCCTGATACTTCAACTTTATTTTTTATAAAATTGCATCTTTTTTGCATAATATTATTAATTTATTCTCCTAATTTTTCAACTTTATTTTCTTTTTTTTTGTCTCTTTACTGTTTTTTTATGTTTACAAAGTACCACGGGCCAATAAAAAAACAGCCGCGGGCTGTAAACGGCCCGCTGGCCGCACTTTGGACACCCCGCTGTGCAGTGTTGACCCGAATGTAAGACAACTGCTCTTTTTCATGAAGCATTTAAAGCTGCGTTCGGTCAAGTCTGATGTTTCCATTTGAACATAAGTCTGAAATCTCGCCAGTGCCGCTGCTTGCCGAACGTTCGGGTCTCGTATATCCGACCTGTACGTCGCCTAAAGGCGACAAACGTCACGATCCGTCGCCAAAATCGACAGGCGTGAAGAGAAATGGCGGCCGAAGAAGCACAAAGTGAAGTGAAGACTCGTCAATGTCCCACCGCGCTCCTCCACACAAACTGCCAAAGCCTAAATTCTTGCCCTCTTGCTTCCCAAATGACTTGACAATCCTTGAAATTGCCACAGATGCCCCCCCCCCATATTTTTTTACACATGGCTGCATTCCGTTCCCATGACACACACATCCAAGGTGTATTTTGGGGGGTTAATGTGAACGGCTTCATACAAAGATGGGCTTTAACAAAAAACGTGTCCTTACATCACCAAATATAAGACGACATGTCAAAGGCAAATATAGCATCTTGTGTTGGTGTCAGTGTGGTCCATTTCTATTTATTTCCATTTGGTAAAAACAACTTTTTGGAATATCGGTGACATATCAACGATATATTGATATCAAATGATATGATATCAATCGAGTATTAAGAGACTGGAGGATTCGCCTTTTATTTGCTTCCGTTACGCGTTTGCCTTCTCAGCGTCGCCAAGCTAACACCAAGACACAAACCTTCCGTGTGTAGCGGCAGCGCGGGAACGACGAACCTGTTATTAAAAGCTTTGCTCACATCTTTAGCATTTGGATAGATCGGGGGTGTCCAACGTGCGGCCCCGCGGGACATCTAGAAATACCACTGAACAAGAAAACCAAAGAAAAAAGCCCAACAACCGCAGAAATGGAAACATCCCAAATAAAGTCAAAATATTAAGAGAAAAAAGTTGCACTCTAATCAGGAAAAAAGTAATTATTATTATGAGTAAAAATAACCTCATTTTCGTAGCATTATGTTGAAATGTTAAAGAAAACAATACTTCTTTTTTTTAAGTCGTACTTTCAGAAACAAGCAAAACAAAGCTGCAATTTTTGGAAAATTAGGTTGAGGAAAAAGCAAATAAGATGGGAATAAAGTCAAAACCTTCATCGTGAGAAGAGAATTTACAAGAAGAAAGTTGAAATAGTTCAGAAATGGAAAAAACTGCAGTAATTTTACAACAATAAAGGGAAAATATTAGGAGAAAAAAGTAACTTTACGAGAATAACACCGCAATATGAGGAACATTAACTTCATTTTAGCAGCATTGCAGGGAAATATTAAAGAAGAAAAAATATTTTTTAAATGTCATAATATTATGAGAAAAAAACAAAATAAAAGTGGAAAATTAGATTGAGGAAAAAGTTACAATATTTCAGGAATATAGTCAAAGTATGAAAATAAAGTCATAATATAACCAAAATGAACATTTACGAAGGTTATTTAAGAAGAAAGGGAAAAAAACAGCAAAAAAAAGTTGATACTAAAAATAGGCACCTGAACTGGGTGGAACTCGTTAGCACATCACACATACGATACAATACATCGACACGTGTTGTTTACAAAATCTCAACGTTGCATTTTTCACGATGCTGGACACCCCTGCTAGTAAAAGGCAGAAGAAAAGAAAGGAAGGGATTTCCTCCCAGCAGCCACCATGCATCTGACTGCAATAGAAGCCTCAGCGTACAGCAGGTGAGCACGGCCTCCACCACGGGCCGCATGCCGTATTTATTGAACGCTCACGCAACGGCGGTAGCGTGCGCAGCAGCATGAAACGGAAAAGGTGTCGTTAAGGAAGGAAAAGCATGCAGTAGACTAGAAGCGACATTGTTTTTTGCAAACAATTCCATGTAAATATACGCGCTCTATTTTGAGATGTTTGCCACACGAGGCTGTCTTTTCACAGCTGTTTTTCCTCGTTTGTTTGGAGCTGACCCGACCTATGCTTTTGGGTTGTTTGGGTGTTTGTTTGTTTTTATTGTAGTAGCTGGTGGTTTCTGTAGATCATGTGACACCCTGCCGGTGCCCATCGCTGCTAAGCTAGTGGTAGACGTGGACAACCCCTGAGCCAGTCAGACAGAAGACTTCCTCCTCCTCCCTTCCAGTTCTGTACTGTAACCGTGCAACCTGTGCATCGTCTCCACGTGCTTGTAGATTCAAGTGTGCACTACTGATGCTGTTTGCTGGACTGGGGAGCACATAGAAATAAACCTTAGGATCAACAACGCTCTGCTGGCCTGTCTTTCTTAGCGGTTCCTGATCCGTGGGCCAGGACCCTCACCACCCTCACCCAAAGTGCGGCCCACGGCACATTCTAAAAATAGAATTTAACAAGAAAACTGCAGCAGTGGAAAAATCAGCAGTACTTTTACAAGAATAGACAATGAAATATTCATAAATTAATAATAAAGTCATTTTTGGAAAATGAGGTTGGGGGGCGGAAAGTTATACTATTGTGGGGCATTGGGAAAATTAAAAAAAATATCAGCAGTAATTTTACAAGAATAAAGTATTAAGAGAAAAAAGCTTTCATCTAAAAAGAAACAGTTGTCTTTTTACAAGAGTAGCGATGTAATCGTAACATTATTATGGTGAAACATTAAGGTCATAAGATGAGAAACAACAAAATATTATATTTTTATAATTATCTACGTTTATATGATTACCAGAAGAAAGTTGACGTGGTCGGAAAATGGAAAAAAAAACAGCAGAAATGGAAAAACTGCAGTAATTTTACAAGAATAAAGTCAAAATATGAAGAGAAAAAAGTTGTCATCTAACAAGAAAACGTAATTTGATGAAAATAGTGTTGTAATATTAGGAGGAAAAACAACCTCATTTTAGTCGCATAAAGTTGAAATATTAAAGAAAAACACATTTTTTTTAAAAAAGTCGTAATATGATGAGAAACAAAACTGTTGTAATTTTTGGAAAATGAGGTTGGGGAAAAAGTAAAGTTATAATACGGGAAATAGGAATCTTATGGGAAAATACCCCCAAAAATCTGCAGCAATTTTACAAGAATAAAGTCAAAATATTAAAAGAAAAAAGTCATCATTTTCCATGAATTGCGTTGCAATATCATGGAGGAAAAATAACCTCATTTTAGTCGCATAAAGTTGAAATATTAAAGAAAAACTTTTGTAAGTCATAATTGATGAGAAACAAAAAAATTAAACTATTTTGGACCAAAATATATCATTTTTGGGAAAATTAGGTTGTGGAAAAAGTTTGAATGTTAAGAGAATAAAGTCCAAATATTACGGCAACAAAGTCGTAATTACGAGAGAAAAAATGTAGAAGGAGAACATTGAAATAGTTGGAATGAAAAAAACAACCAAAAAAAGCAACAACAGCAGAATTGGAGGAAACTGGTTTATTTCATGAGACCAAAGTCAGACTATTACGTGAAAAAAGTGTATTCTAACGAGAAGAAAAGTCGCAATTTTACGAGAATAAACTCATAAAAGGAAAATTAACGTCAGTTAAAGAAAAAATGTCACATTTTAAAAGTTGGATTCTTCTGAGAAACAAAAGTGATCGTATGAGAATCAAGTCAGATGACAGAACCCGATGGTGTCGAACATCGTAAACGTGCCTTCCTCCCGCTCCTCCTCCTCCTCCTCCTCGTCCTCCTCGTCAGCTGTGGTGTTCCTGTGAGGAAGTCCGCCTGTGGACGGTGTGGGAGTGGACTGCAGTCAGCGATCAGGACGCTGGGTGGATTCCCAGGTGGCCATCAGAGCAGCAGACTCACGTTGACTCATACAAAGCTAGCGATAAATGGCCGATGTACGCAATTACATTACAATTCACATTCATTTTCCTTTCGTCTCAAGCAAATTGCTGTAATTACGGGCCTGCTTGGAGACCAATAGCAGCCTCTGAGCGGGCAGGGGTCGCCGACCTTTTCTGTTCTGGAAGTTACTTTTCAAAAACTGCCGAGAGTGACTCGCAATGAGGCCGTTTCTTTTCATAGCTTTTCTTTTCATAGACGCAAACAAAGTCAATACGCACGTTTTGCCAGGACATGAACGCAGTCTTGGTATCCACAAGCCACATCTTGTCGCCATGTTTTTTGCCACATGCCGTCGATACGTGGAGAACATGAGTTATTTTACTTGACTGCTGTGAACTGACGAGACCACATTTTTTCTCAAAAATGAACTAACTAATAAATGATCGCTGTTTCATGGTTGAATGAATATCTTCTGTTCACAGTAAAAAAAAAATCTACATAGCTAAGAAAATTGTACAAATTCTTGGCTTAAATTAAGAATTTTCAGGCTTAAAAAATGGCGAAATGAACAAAAATACAAACTCCCAAGATGTGATGTACGGTGTAATGTGTGATTTGCGGTGTGCGCCTTTAAGGAGCGCGGCCTGGGAAGTGGCGTGTGTGACACCAGCTAGCTAGACTTGACTCTGTTTAGCCGAGTGTGGAAAGTGCAAGGGAGTGACTGGTGTGAGTTGTGGCCGGCAGCAGCTCCTGTTTGAATGTTCACTACCTGTCTGTTCTCCGCTTGTTAATAAAGCGATTCAAGTGCATCGTGAGTCTCTTCCTTAACCACAACAGCGACATTACAGTAGTGTTCTACACTGGCCACCAGGTGTCAGTAACGTTACACTGATGAAACAATCGCCACCAGGAAGTACGCTGTCAATGCCAATGTGGGAGTCTGTTACTTTATGTCTTGTTTATATCTAAGATGGCTTATTTTCCATTATTATGTCTACCATGTCGCTTAAAACAAGTGTAAAAGTGACTATAGGGGTGTTATTTCATGCCTCCAGGACTCTAATAACGCTAAAACCATATTTAGAAGGTCGTAAACAGGTTTTCTGTGCTCTTAACTCTCACGATAAAGGAGGGGTTGCTGTATACATTTTCCATCCAGTGGCTTTCTTACGAGCATCGCAGTGAGCCTCGTGTTGCCGTCACATCCGTGTGCTTGTCTAATTTGGACGTCTGAGCCCCCCCCCCTCACTGAAGCATGAGCTTCCTGTGCAGCTGATGAGGACGCACACGTTGGCTGCGGTGACGTCACAGCAAAGGCAGCTGCTGGCGACAAGAGCCTTTGCATTGGAAAGTGTTTTGGCCTCCGCTTGTGCGCTCATTTCCTCCTAATGGGATGACGGCCCAACGTCTAGCAGGGAGACAACGTGCCATCAAGACTTTTGGGCATTTTAAAGCTTTTCAAAAGGCGCTAAAAAAACCACGGACGCACGGTCTTTTGCGAGCTGCAAGCGAGAAGCAGCTTGTGTTGGCAGAATCTCTTCTTTGGTGGTCTTTCTCTCACAGGTACAATAAAATAGTATGGGGGGGTCGGCCCCAACAGACCCTTGTAACGCTATCTTGGCGGTATTTGTGGTTATTAACAAGGTGAATGACTTGAAAGGACCCGCGAGAGCAGACGGGATTTAGCGTTTCTTTTAAGAGCACATGAACAATTCAGACTCGGCAAAAAAAACACTTTTTATTGAACACGAGTCACAAGACAACGCGGGTGCGATTGGTCCCACAAAGTGATGGCAAGAAAAAAGGGAATGAGCAATGGAAGAGAGACAGACCACGCTAACACTTCAAAATGCCGCCTTTTCCTCGAGGAGGACAAATTGGAGCGTTCTAAAACGTTTGAGCGGTTTTCGTGTCACATTTCGATGCTAGCATGCAGTTTTCCTCAGCCACCAATAATAAATAATAATATTTGTATGGTCGTACAAACAATAATAATATAATCCGCATATGCTGCATCTCTGTGGAAATCACCACCCCTGCTTATTATTATTATTATTATTATTATTATTATTATTATTATTGGTGTGTTTTTATGTCTTATGTCATACAGGACGACGTCTCCCACGGTCAGCTGACGTTCACATCGCCTCAACCGTCGTTACTCGCTGCCCGCTCTTCCAATTTGGTGAGAATCTGCGCCCGTCAAGTCTGTATGGTCCGATCATCTCCTTCATTTTCTTCCACTTCAAAAAAGGCTGCAGTTACCCAAGAACAGAAAATAGCTCTTTTTCCTCGTCACGGCCGAGAAACTCACCGGGGTGGGGGGGGCGTGTCAAAATAACCACTTCAGCTTCTTCCTCGATGACAGCCTTCTGACAAAAATGTTTTACCACCTGAGTGCTTTCATTCTGTTTTTGTATTTTCGGTGTAAATAAACAGCAAGAAGAGTCAATAACGTCCAAGCAGAGCTGGAGATCTTCCTTTCCAACACGTCTTTTATTACGGACGAGTCGAAGGAGCCTGTGAGCTTCCTTTGACAGTCTGAGCAAAACACAGCTGCTGCCCGGTGCCGTCTGCGTCACTTTAAAACAACAACAACAGACGAGGAGATTCGCAAGAGCAGAATGCCAGAAGGTGACGTCAAGTGGGACGCCATCTTGGCAGGCAAGTTTACAGTGGATCCCCTCACGTTGGTCATTCAGCAGTCACTCATTTTTGCTCCAAAATATGTATTTTTTTTAATTTATAAGCCGTTTTTGACGGCAGAATACGGTGTTCCCTCGTTTATCGCGGGTGAGAGGTTCCCAAAATAGCCCGCAAACACTTTTCTCAGGCAGGCAATAACATTTTCTCACATTTCTCTCGTTTAAAAACGCTCACAAATGAGTTCAACCCTTCGTTTCCATTTTAATGAGCGACCTTCATGATCTACACAAGAAACGATGAAGTCACTCACTCATATTTCACTCCCGTGGCCGTGCCTTTTCGTCCGTTTCGGCTGTACTGTAGCGTTGTTGTATCCTTGTTAAAACATATTGCTGCAGATCCACTGAAGATTCATGTACAAGCTAGCAGGCAGGCAAGCTAGCGACGACACAGGAGACGCGGCGGGACGGCACGAAGGAGGTTGATTGACAATGGTCTCCAGCCAATCAGGACGCAGAAAACAATGGCCGTTGCGGACAGACGACAGAGGGAAGAGAAAGGCACTCAACTTCCCATAATGCAATACTTCTTAAAGGGCCAGGCTCGGCCGGTAACGGCGTTCATACGCTGTAATAAAAAAAAAAAATCCGCAAAACAGCGAATCCGCAAAAGGTGAACCGCGATAGAGCGAGGAAACACCGTGTACTGTACCCTTAGTCGGCGAAAATATGCAGCACACGCGTACCATTGCTAAAAAAGCCCACAATTTGTACGTGTTTATGCTTCATGCTACAATGATCATATTTTTCATCAAGCACTGAGATCTCGCACTTTGTTGGGCGGTCCGTGAACGCAGCACGCTTGTGTGCTGTGACTCTGAGTCCGATCGCGAGTAACCACACATTTTATCACCGAAACGTGTTACAAGATGTATCCTACGTTTGTTTCTGTTGCCAGCGTAATAAAATAGGACCATACCTTCTGCTTTTCCGTATTGATTTCTACATTTTTGTATTGATCTTTCATTTATTTTTACTTGGATTTTACAAGCGAATCTCACGTAGTACTTAGCCAGCTTTCGTATGGCATCTGTTTGTTTGTTTCTGTTCTTACGCAAAAAGCGCTTGAGCCATTTTCGCATAGTGCCGTGTTCAAAGTTGATTTGAAGTACTTTACCTGCTGGTTTTTATCAGTACTTAAGTGCTGTACTTAACCGACTAAAGTACTTAACCGATTTTCGTATGCTTTTCTGTTGCCAGCACAAAGTGTCTCATCGATTTTCGCATTGTGTTTTGGTCCGTATTTTTTTAACTGCGCTATCAGCAAAACTAAAAAATGTATTATCAGTGAATTTCATAAAGTACTTAACCGATTTTTCATATACAATTTTGGCCTATTTTTGTTTGTATTTCACTGGAAAATTGCAAAAAGTATTGAAAATTCACCCATTTCAAAAAATGTACCAGGGAGCCTCTAAAAGTATTTCACCAATTTTTGCATCCTATATTTGTTTCTGTTCCCAGCATAACTCGAAAACAGTACTTTACCTACGGGTATTTTGTATTGCTTTTTGGCCTTTTTATTGAATTTGACAATCAAACCTCACAAAGTACCCAACCAATTTTTGTATTGCATGTTTGTTTGTTTGTGTTCTAACGCAAAAAGCGCTGAAGCCACTTTCGTATTGTGTTGAAAGTTGAATACGCGTACTGGCAGCATAACTCCAACAAGTACTTCACCCACTGCTGTTGTGTGTATTTCACCAGTGTACTATAGCTCACAAAGTACTACATAACGCAAAAAGTGTCTCAGCAAATTTTGTATTTTGTCTTCAACCGTATTTTTTTTTTGTATGCTATCAGCAAAACTCAAAAAATGCATTCCTTTGAGTTTTCAACAAATATTTATGTTACTAGCGAGTCTCATAAAGTACTTACGATTGCCGTATGTTTTGGTTCTTTTCCAGTGTAATGCAAAACGTGTTTTTCGGATCATGTTTTTGCCAGCATTTGTAATTCCAAGTTCTCATCGCGTTCTTACGCCAGCGTTCATTTAAGTCATTCAAGCATTTCCATCTGTCTTTCTCTTCCTGGAACTAAAAACGACTTAGCCGATGTCGATATCGCGTTTTCTTGCACGCCACCAATGGCGACTCTAAGTGTCGGCACGTACCAGAGTACGCAGCACACGGCACGTGTACGATGGTGGTGGTCATCGCCGACGCACGGACCGTGACCAACTTGGTCTCAGAAAAATAATCCCTTTTTGTTTGCTTGATGGATGTTTTTGTTTGTATTATTCAAAATGATAACATGATTTCATATTTAAATACAGTTTACATCTTATTATTTCCAAAATATACAACTTGACTTGACTTGGTCCGCGTGTCATGGAAAAATAATGACAAACTATTTTAAAAAATCTAAAATAATTCACAATATTTTCACAAAATAGAAATAATTTTTACATAATTATTGTCAATATTTTAACTTGAACACATTCGAGGTCATTTTATTTGATTACACAAAAAATAAATGTAAGCAAATGTTACATTATGTGGAAATAAAGTATATCTCGAATCTAATCATATTTTACTCTCTATGCTTTTTTTTTTAGTTTTTATTTATTTTATTTGTACTTCATTTTTATTGTATGTCATTTTTTGCTTGTGTATGAGCTGCGTGTGTGTAAATAACCTGTTCTTGCCCTCCAATGTCACGTGGAGTCAACGTGTCGTTGTTTCAGCGTTGTCTTTGTCAAGAAGAAGACAACTTGTGACCTTCCAGAAGGAATTTGTGAGTTTGTCCTTACATTTTTTGAGGTCAGGCTGTTTCTAACGACTGTGTGTAGAACAAAGAACGTTACGTTTCCTTTTTTTCCCACCGGAGGCACATTTGAAATCTCCTTAACCCTCAGGCAGAGCAAATCACCATCAGGCGAAAGTGAAAATTAAGCTTGAGCTCCTCATTGAGGACAATCAAAGAGGTAATCACGAGAGATCATGTGACGAGTAGCCCTTCACAAATGAGTAGGACACCATTAACTTCTTCCTTTCATTCAAACGACAAAGCAACAGCATTTAAAAACCCAACCGGCGTGTCCCCAGATCTTCACGGATAAAAATATTTGAGGTTAAATCACAGAGCAGACGCTGACGAGCACACATGCTACAAGGATATCACGTGCACACGCCACAAAGGTACAAGGATATCACGTGCACACGCCACAAAGGTACAAGGAGTCTTAGTTACACGCTTCAGCCACACGCACGTTTACGATTCGGGAAAAAAAACAACACTTTTTTTTCCTTTTCTTTTGTTGCGTTCCATCACAGGCACAAAAATGACATTCAAGAGTGAAGTGGTTGGCAGGACTCACAAAGACCAAACGAGATCTGCTTCTTCCTACTCCTTTTCGGATGATGTTGGGTTGTGCAAGTGCAAATGCGTGTGTATGCGGCGCCATGTTGGAGGTCCCCTTTATTGGTGGACAGCGACCAGACAGCTACTTCCTGCTACCCATGAATGCCGTGATGCGTCTTTTGCGGAGCGTCACTGTTGTAAAGAAGCGTACGACGCACAGCGTTCATTGCATGGCGTTATTGATGCTGCTCAGTGTTTGTCTTCCTGGCGAGGTTACGTCGCTGCTGCCCACATCCTTCAGCTAATTCATCAATTCAGTACATCCCGCCTTCGCCAGGGGATTTCATTCATTCATGCTCGTACTGACCCCAATATAAGACTGAAAAAACGTGTTGTCCTATATTCAGGGTCTGCTCTAGACATGTACACATGGGAACCAATAGGTGGCGCCAGGTGACTTCTACCCAGGCCAGGCAGAGCTTTTCTTCTTGTCACTCGCATGATTAAAAAAAAAAAAAAAAAGCCCACCCCTTAAACAACTACAAACCCTCAACCTAAACCTGACCCGAAACCAAACCCAGTTTGGGGGCAATTTGATATTTTTATGTATTTTTAACATTTTGTAAAAATGATAAAAATAAATGTTATCCTGTATGTGTTTAAAGACAAAGCTATGTTCTATTATTATTTTATTATTATTACTTTTATTATTATTATTAACTTTACATTTTGCCTTTTTTGCTCTATTTTTCCTATTTTTGCAGCTTTTTTTTGTTTGAGTTTTATTTCTACAATGTGCCACAGGCCAATAAAAAAACAAGCTGCAGGCCGCAAATGGCCCCCTCTGCCATAACCTTTAGCCTTCACCAAATCCAATCCCGAACCAAAACCTAACCAAAACAGTAACTCAAAACCTTACTTGAAACCTAACCCTAAACCAAACCCTAACCTGAACCAAAACTTAACCCTAAGCCAAACCCAAACATAAACCCTAACCTGAAATCTAACCAAAATGGTAACACAAACTTGAACCTAATTCTAAAATCCTAACCCTAAATTAAACCCTGACCAAAACCTTCACCCAAAACCAACACCTAACCCTCACTCTAAATGTATCCCTAAACCAAATACCAAACCCTAGCTCTAAATTGAACCTTAAAACCAAACCCTAACCTGAACCAAAACCTAACGCTAAACCAAACTCTAATACAAACCCTAACCCTGTACAAACCATGACCAGAAACCGAATCAAAACAGTAACACAAAACCTTACTTGAAACTTTACCTAAACCAAACCCAAACCTGAACCAAAATCTAACCCTAAACCAAACCCTAAGACAAACCCTAAACTGAAATCTAACAAAATCTTACTTTGAAACCTAAACCAAACCCTAACCTGAACCAAAATGTAACCCTAAACCTTACCCTAACCTGAAACCTCACCAAAACGGTAACACAAACACTGACTTGAAACCTAATCCTAAACCAAACCCCTAACCCTAAATTAAACTCTAACCAAAACCCTCACCCAAGCCCAACACCTCACCCTCAGTCTAACTTTAACCCTAAACCAAAAACCTAACCCTAGCTCTAAATTGAACCCTAAACCAAACCCTAACTCTAACCAAAACCTAACCTGAAACCAAATCCTGACCTGAACCCTAAACCCAACGCTTACATTATTTTTAAAAAAGGATTAATTTAGTGTTTTTTTTTCCAAAAACTGCTCCTGAAAAACAGGGGTCGTCTTATATTCGAGCATTTTTTTCCATCAGGTTATGATTTAGTCTAATTTAGAAAGTGAACTCTACTGGGATATGCTTGGCTACAAAAATGTGTAAAGGCAGAACTTGTGCTATACCTCTTGCATTGGATCTTATTATGAAAGGTTCCTAAACAATAAAGGCGTTAAATAAAAAAACGTCACCTCAGGGACCTCCAAAATAGTCTCTGTTGAGTTTTCACTGGTGTGTTTACTTTGTTCATAGTTCAGACATGAAGATGTAGAATGAAAGCGTAACAAATATTAGTCATGATGTACGTCTCTGGAGCCTCCTTTGCAGGCCCCTCTTGTCTCCGTCCCCCTTTCAAAAACAGAAAAAAATAATAAAAGAAAATGCTTCTGCGCATGAGTCCACTTATGGAAATGAGACAAAACGTGTAGGATTCACATGGAACATTCATAAGAGGCTAATGGTATATTCATGAATAAACAACACCTCGTGTAATCCCCGCAGTTTATGCGTGCCGGTTTGCAATGTCGGCTTCAGAGTAAAAGCATATTATGCATGTTGATGACTCAGACGGGTTTTGCTGCGACAATGTCAGTATGTTTGTTTATATGCTGCACACGCTCTGATGACAGTGCTAGAGGTGTCCTGGCTGCTTTTCCAACACCATAATGATCACACAAATGATCTATTTTGGCCTTTTTATCCAGGGTTTAAGTCTCCCGTACTTGGCACCAATGCTAATTTTGATGCGTTTGCAAGATGATGATGTATGTCCTGAATCTGTGTGGGATTACAATATCAGAGCGTCTTTTGTTCTTCTCAAATGCGTAAGACAGCATTCATTCATCACCAACTTGTGACGTCACAGCGTGGAGTGGAGTGCTAACACATGAAAATCTAGAATTAGCCTTCCCCATCGCCTAAAAATATGGACGCCCATTTGCTGTATATACAAATCATGGCTCATCTTATTGTTGGTTTATCCGTCCATTGCTAGTAAGCAGGCTACTTACTTCCTGTTAGATAAGACAATAACGTAAGACATAAATAGATGGGGGGTACCACTTAGAATCCACTGTTAAAGTGAAGCTAACAAGCCAGTATCAGAGTCGTTCATACCCAATTCAGGGAGCGACACTTCCCTTTTATCGGAGGTGTTAATAACAGGATAGGATTATACCACTACTCCGCCCAGGCTTAGTGTAACGAACCAATAGGAGGAGGGTGTTGGCACACCAATTCCGCCCACTCTTACTGTATTTAAGGCCTAAGCTACCAGCACTTATTAGTTCGCTGACGAAGCTCTTCGGATGAGGAGCGAAACGTCCGACACCTTCTTCACAGAAGTACAGATGACGTCTCAAGAAGCCTTTTCCTCGATTAAAGTGAAACTGAATTCCTTTATTTGGATCTACGCCAAAAGTACCGTACCACACCTGTGTAAAGTTTCATGAACATTGGTTCATTAGCTAGCAAGCTGGCTAACTAATCCTAAAGTACAACGGAGCGTTAGGGCCACAGAGAAAAAAAAATTGGAGATTTCGGGAATAAAGTCAGAAAGTTATGAGAAAAAAAGTCATACATTTATGAAAAAAAGGTCTTAAATTTACAAGAATAAAGTTGTAAATTTACGAGAAAAAAAGTCCTAATATTACCTACGCCCAAGGCCAAAGGTCACATAAGTCTCCACTTTTCATAGCTGTCTCACACAATGCCTGTTACGACGCAGTATTAAAATAAACTGAGATTTTGAGAATAAAGTTGTAAATATACAAGAATAAAGTCATAAATGTATGAGAAAAAAGTTGTAATATCACGAGAGTAAAGTCCTACATTTACGAGAAGAAACTTGTAACTTTATGTTACAGGCATTGCCTGAGACAGCTATGAAAAGGGGGGACTTGTGTGACCGTTGGCCTTGGGCATGTGGAGGGGGCGGGGCAAGGAAGGCGGAAGTGAGAAGGGCTAGCTAGCCACGCTAAACTCATTGCTCTGTTTTGCTGCTGCCACATTACAGTATAAATAAAAGCTTGCCTGACGTAAGAGTATTTTCCTTCTGACATGTACGACACCATGACACAAAAATTACAACTGTATACCCATAAATGTACAACTTTATTCTCGGAAATTTACAACTTTTTTCTCATAAAATTACGACTTTATTCTCAAAATCTTAGTTTTGTTTTTTTTCCAATGTGTCCCTAATACGCCGTCGTACTAAATCAACTGAAATCGGCTTTGCAAGCTTTGTCCACGTCTGATGCATCTTTATACATTTATACATATTCGGTAGTTTTCGGTCGGTACTACAGTGGAACCCTTTCATGTCCGTGTACCTCGGACTGGCTGACGGACGTCGACAGAAGCGAAACCGACCAGAGACATAAGAAGAACTGGCAATAGTAAAGGAGCTTTGAACCTATGACAGTGTGTTTCCCTCCATTAGTGTCTATTTCATTTTGATTGTACTTTTTCATAGCAGCTGATGCGGTTATTTCAGTGTCTGTCTCCCAACTCAAATGTCACAAATCTTTCTTATGGTGGCTGACAATCTAAAAAAAAAAAATAAATGGGTGCATTTTGTTTGCTGCTGTGGTCGAATCCAGGTTAATACTGTCATGCATTTATTTTGAAGCTTACTTTGCACTGAACAGGAAGGCGCTGTGTGCACATCGTAATACCGTGTAATCAGACAGTAGTTATGTTGCTTGTTATACTGCTGCTTCGTGACAAGGTTGATGTTAACAAAACTACAGCACAAGCTGAAATAAAGACTTGTACGACCCCTTTGGGACTCCAATTTTATGTTGACATTTATGTCGACGATAGCTTAAGCGGCCACTTTTTAGTAATACGAAGAACATGGTGGACCGTAGATGTTGTCGACATAAACAGCACAGACTTAAATGGGTTCTACTGTAGTTACCAGACAGGTATCACTTTGCAACCCTGATTGTTTGTGCTATAAGGACGTGAAACCCAAATCCATTTTATTTGATGCCCCTCATATGTTCAGAATGCGCCTTAGAACCCGGCAACTAATCTTCATTTTCGGCTCAAATGGCTTTTCAGGGGAGGTAGCTTCCTGCGTTAAATCTGTTTTTGCGAGTAAAGAAAATTGCCACTCAGGCGGTCAGAGGACTAAAAACCTCAAAGCCAACACCCGGAGGGCTGTTTCTTATTCAAATGGACACGGCTGTCACCCCACCACTGCTACAAGAACCCTTTTCCAGGTCCTCCATGACCAAGTCCTGCTCGGTGACATGGTGGGTTCGCCTGGAGCTGGTCTTCTCCAGGCTGTTCAGAGAAATAGGCTCCAGGGAGGTCTGTACGTTATTGGCCGGCAGCACGGAGTTGGTCTGCAGCCTGTGTGAGTAGGTCTTCCTCCGCTGGCCGTCGGCCGTGCACAGGCTGAACTTGAACACCACCTGAAATCCTCGCCTGAAGTTCTCATTGAAGAACCCGTAGATGATGGGATTGACGCTGCTGTTGAAGAAAGCCAGCCAGTGGGCAAAGGGGTAAATATAGATGTTTATGATCCTGTACTGATGCTCGCTGAGCTGGGCGTAGTCGCTCAGCATCATGAGGGTCCACAGAGGCAGCCAGGAGAGGATGAAGAGCAAAGCGACAATGAGGAGCATCTTGATTACCCGCTGCTTCTTCTTGGACACAGTGTGGCGGTTGTCGTGACCCGGTTTGCCCCCTGTGGGCATGGCCGTCTTGAAGAGAGTGATGCCGATGCGGGCGTACATGATGACGATGAGGGACAGCGGCGCCAGGTAGATGTTGGCGAACAAAACAGTAGTGTAGATCTTTCGCATCTCCTGGTTGGGCCAGTTCTCCCTGCACCAGTAAAAAGGAGTCGTTTTGTTGTCGTAGCCCAGCAACACCTGAATGGTTTGCTCCTGTGTCACTTGGAGCATCACGCCAGATGGACACATGATGGATATGGCCAGGACCCAGATGATGACTATGATCAAGGTGGCGGTGGATATGGTCAGCTTTTGCTTGAATGGGTAGACGATGCATCGAAATCTGCAAAAGGACAAAAAGACGGTGAGGTGATGGAGGGTAGTGCAGAAAGTAGACAGGAACCAATGTTAAGAAGGAACATCTCATGATTTAGAAGAGTCCAGTCTTCAATGGTGTCAGAACACTGTGACGTTTGCAAATGCTTGATTTCTTGCTTAAAAGGACCTCTCCAACAATTAGCCGTTTTTCCAGACTGTGGTCTACCGCGGGGTTGGAATCTGAAAAATTAGCATTCAGCAAGGTAACAAGTAAGCTACAAAAAACCAGGTATCCTAACCACTAGACCATATGGGAGACAAGGTTCATTATTGTTGAATCCTGTTTCCAAGCGTTACTTTTCTCAAACTTCTCCAAGCATTGACCTTCAACAGCACACACAAACTGGTTCATCAACCTCACTAAAATTGTGTATGCACTGCAATGCAGGAACCTTGAATATGGAGGATCCTTGGTTCAAGACCAAGCGCTTCATTTGCTTCTCAAGAATTCTACTGAAGATAGTGTCAAGATTCTGACATTTCTAACATTTATGACTTTCTCTGATACATTTTAAAAGACACTTGAGTTGAACAGAGAGCACCTGACAGAAAACTAGGCATCCTAAATGCAAGGGTGTATGGGGAATGGGGAACAGGGCACAATGACACCATGATTAAAAAGCCAGCCAGAATGCCAGTTGAGGTAACTGAATTGCCTCTCTTAAGAAGTGATCCCATACCGGGAGTTGAACCCAGGCCACCTGGGTGAAAACCAGGAATCCTGACCACTAGACCATATGGGACATACAAGCACTTACCATATGGGCGTTAACTCTCAGCCCCTTCAGGTTAATGTATGACTCTCTCTGATGTACTCCAAAAAGACCGTTGAGTTGAAGCTGACAGAAAGCACCTGACAGAAAACTAGGTATCCTAAATGCTAGACCATATGGGGAACAGAACAAAATGAGACTCTATTTTAAAACCCAATCAGGAGGGTATCTTGGGTTGAATGTCAGTCTATGCAATTGCATTTCATTCTCGAGAAGTGTTCACATACCGGGAGTTGAACATGTGCCACCGTGAAAACCAGGAATCCTGGCCGCTAGACCATATGAGACACTAAACCTGTAAAGACCTTGAGATAAAGGTTTCCTCAGTGCACCGTGGAAAATACGATCCCATTCCGTAAATCAAACCCAGGTACCTTGGATAACTTTTGGGAAAAAGCATTGTAACTTTATGGAATTTGGATTCAAAATCAGTTTGCAACCAGCCCAGTGACTTCAAAGACAGGCTTTCAGGACATCGAGGAAGGATTTTGCTCTTAAACTGACATTGCTACAGTTCACGTTAGACTCTCTGAGTGGCAAAATGGCAGACAAGAGTCGATCTCTGCATCTAAACATTCAAATCCAATACCAATCAAGTACTTGACTGATATTCAAGATGACTGTGACTTTTCTCCAAGCTCCCATGTGTCCTTTCCCGTGGGGCCAGACACCCTCCAGTAAGGTCAACAACATGTGATAGAGTGACAGGAAAGATCAAGTGGGTGTTAGCATGCTAGCATCCCTGTCAGGTTTGTAGTTCTGAGAGCAGCTGTCACTCCCCCAGTGCCTGCTAAACCTCTGGGTCAGCCACCGACGGAACGCCTAAAAACTTTCGTAGCTCTTGAAAATGTTACCAGAGATGACTAAGCAGTGTTAGCTGTCATCTTGAGTGACGAGGCAATGGACAGTAAATGTTGGCCTAAAAGTAGACAGGGGATGATCAATAAGTGGGACAACCCTGCTCTTTTGTCTTATTGAATAATGTAGGACTGTCAAATTAAATATTTTTGGGCTTTGTAAGAGCTTGGGGTGGGGGGGTTCAGCTCAAAATATGGGCTGTGCATAAAAAAGTCTTGTCTCAAATTCCTTGCAAGGTTAAATCTCTTCGAGTCCACGCGCTGTTCTTAAACAAGACTATTTGTTTCCTTGCACACTGGGCAAAGTATAACCATGACAGTGAAACATTATCCCACATAACCAGGATCTAATGAGCTGAAGAAAAAAAGCACTGATTACTGGACAGAGAGTGGCGATAAGGCTGGCTTCATTAATTCAACTCACCGTACATGCACTAACGTCTGGGCACATGCTTTTATACTCGGGGTGCAACGGAACGCCATAATCACAGTTCAGTATGTACCTTTATTTTTATAGGGTCATGGTTGAATAGGTACCAAACAAAAAGCAAAACTAGTAATTGGTGCTGATTCAGTGCAGGTACCGATTCCCAGGTATCTGTTGAAATGGGAATCGCAAGGCATTCGCACTTCCTGTCCCTCACCTAACACTTAATGTGTACCGTGTAGGAACTGAGTACATGGCTGAACTGAACCAGAGTGTCAGTACTGAAAAATCCTGTCACGACTACATGCTCTGTTACACCCCTAGTCTATATAGATGGTTTCATCAATCAGGGGTTGGGATAGTCCCCTTTTACCCTCTTCAATTTAGCACGACATTTTGGTACTAGAAATTATACCTCAGTTAAAGGTCACGTACATTTCTTCCATTCAGAAAAGGAAGCCACGAGTCACACCAACACACGTTTTAAACACGTTAAGGGAATTATGAGGTTTCTGTGGTGTCTATCTTGGGGATCTTGGGGGTGGGCACCGATTACAAATCTAAGCGAGTCCTCGTGTTCATGTGCGCGTGGCCACTGTACCTGTCCACTGCGATCGCCACCAGAGTGAAGACGGACGCAGACACGGAGATGCCTTGAACCATGCCGCTCATTTTGCACACCAGGCTTCCAAACGGCCATCCTGTTGACAGGAAAGATAAGATTGACCATTCCCAACGGATATTGCCATTTTATTGGTTTCGGCTACGTTTGCTTCGGATGATTTTTTTTAAAGTGTGAACTGACTGGACTGAGCAGTTGTCAAGCCTGACTGTCATGAAATCAAAAAGAATGGCAAAATGTATACCAAGAAGGGAAAACCCTCCTTCCTCCCAAGCGTGATACTGCCTCTGACCCACCCCGAGCAGCTTTGCTGCACATCTTCACATATAAATAAAGTCAGCCAGCTACAGACACGGGAGCTGCAAGTTTGATCATGTTGTTTTTCTTCATGGAATCGGCTGGCCTAGCCTAATGCTATTGTAATGTTCCACTTTGTTTGACAGTCCTTGAATGCACCTTCTAACTTTGTCCCACGCTGCACAGTACTACTACAGTACTACTACTACTGCTATACTGTATTTATACCCTTTTTCTTTCACCTCACATTTGGTTCCACATGCTGATACTATGTGGGAATGCTTAAAGGTACAATTTGATTACTTTATTGAGTGCTAATGTGCACATTTGTTCAGCACACAACCTCATTGAAAAGCAAAGTCCAGGCTCGTACTGTTGGATGGTGGGTTCAAAAATAATATACAGTTAGAAATCCCCTAGTTTTTGAATGCTTAATGCGAGCGGCGATTTGTCCCATTGTGTTTTACAGTTCTTGAACGCACCTTCTCACACCCTGCACACTTGATTCATCTCCAAGACAAGTTCACACAGATGGACTACTAGAATGTATTTGAACCCTTTTTCTTTCACTACATATTTGCTCCCAAATGCTGATACTATGTGGGAATGCATAAAGGTAAGATTTGATGACCTTCTTGATGCTAATGTGCATATTTGTGGCACGCGTCCTCTTTGGAAAAAAGGTCCAGGCTGTATATGTATTCATTTTGTGCTTTTAATTTCATGTTGTTCCCGTCATAGTTTCACACAATACACAATAAATAAGATAAATTAGATAGCGACAATGTATGTATGTTTTACTGATGTGTTGATGACTAGCCAGTGCGCTGCTAATTCTAGCTGATACCCCAACATAGCTGCCCTCGGCTATGCCTGCCGTTAACTTGCAGCTTCTTCTCAAATTTTAGCTCCCATTTCCAAGGAAAAGTAATCGATGTTCATCACATACAGTATTGTGCCCGCCACACTATTTGAGAAGCAGTGGCCTAATGAAAATGTATTGACACAAAAAAAGCCCCAAATAATAATAAAATAACAAAAATAATCATATAAAATATAAAAATTATGTATTTTTTATTTGGTTGCATTGTATTATATTTGGGGCTTTTTAAATATATTTTTAAATTATCTTTCATTTGAGATAATGTCATGTAATGTTAGTTCAATTTCATTTAATTGAAAAAATCCCCTATCCCAGCTGACTTCGGGTGAGAGGCGGGTACACCCTGGACTGATCGCCAGCCAATAGCGGGGCACATATAGACAAACGACCGTCCATCCCTCCATCCATTTTCTATGCCGCTTCTCCTCATTGGGGTCGCAGGGGTATGCTGGAGCCTATCCCAGCTGACTTCGGGCAACAGGCGGGGTACACCCTGGACTGGTGGCCAGCCAATGGCAGGGCACATATAGACAAACAACCATTCACACTCACATTCATACCTATGGACAATTTAGAGTCGCCAATTAACCTAGCATGCATGTTTTTGGATGTGGGAGGAAACTGGAGTAGCAGGACAGATCTCCTGACTGTCATTAAAGGTCATTATTCTTCTAATGACCAGCACGCCCCCTAATGGTCATTAAAAGAATATCAATGTGTAATGGACAAAAAGATGGACCGCAAAATGGCGTGAATGATGATATGAAGCATAAATGATATACAGAAGTTCATGAAGTTGTTTTTCGGGGCACATACCATGTTGCCCAGAGGCCCCTGACCAACCCAACTGTGTGTTTAGACGCTTGTTGTGTGGTTAGTATTTGAATGCGCTGCCATGATAATCGTTGGAGGTCATTGGCTCCTTTCATCTCTTCCTCGCCATGGCGGCCTGAGATGACTAATCCCTCATTATTGCCAAATGAAAGCATTGTGCGACATAATCATCAAATATGATATCGGAGATAAAAGCCTCTACTTGACCGACGGCTCCCAGTGACGCGGGGCTGAAGTGATCTCTCCTCTTGACATTTCACTAATGGCTAAATTAGATGCGTGAGGTGGGTGGGGGGTTAGTACTTGTTTGCCAATGTGGAGTGGAGTGGCATTTGTTTTATTAATTAAGACCAATGTCTCGTATGAGGCTGATGTGCAGCGCCTCTCTCGGCTCACGTGTCGTCGGTGCTCAGGGACGCTTGGAGATGTTGGTGACTTGCTGCATTGCATCACAGCTAAGCGGGTTAGGGTTTGCAACGCCAGGACTCCTTGGACTCCTGTGGGTCTTTTAGAACATCAAAGGATTCACTCTGGTTTTGTACGTCCTTTTTAAGACACTTCTCCCATAAAGAAGGCAGCCTCAGCAAGGCGCCTGAGCAGCGACGTGCCTGACTTGCAAACAGTGAGCTACATGAGGAGTAAAAATGTCTTTTTTTGAAACATTTTCAGCAAAGTTTCAGAGGTTGTCCAAAATATTTTTGTCACACCTTCAAGAAGCGATATTGCGAGCTTTGCCCACTTTTTACATATACTGTACACTGCAACTCTGTCCAACGTAATAAGTCAAACTTACATTTCCCACCTGACCTGACTGAGCTCAGGTAGTGTAGTGAAGCTTTTCTCCTAAGCTGTCAAGCGCCCCCTTCTTGATTTCTTATTTTTTATGTTTGTCACACTTGAATGTTTCAGATCAGCCAACAAACGTAAAAATATTAGTCAATCACAACACAACTAAACACAAAATGCTGTTTTTAAATGAAACTTTTTATTATTCAGGGAGCAAAAAAAATCCAAACCTACATGGCCCTGTGGGAAAAAGTGAAATGTCCCTTTACATCTGGCATTTCAGAAAAAGAACATCACACCAACAGTAAAATATGGTGGTGGTAGTGTGATGGTCTGGGGCTGTTTTGCTGCTTCAGGACCTGGAAGACTTGCTGTGATAAATGGAAGCATGAATTGTGCTGAAGGAGAATGTCCGGCCATCTGTTGGTGACCTCAAGCTGAAAGCAACTTGGGTTCTGCAGCAGGACAATGATCCAAAACACACCAGCAAGTCCACCTCTGAATGGATGAAGACTTTGGAGTGGTCTAGTCCAAGTCCTCGCCTGAATCCTATTGAGATGCTGTGGCATGACCTTAAAAAGGAAAAACCTCCAATGTGGCTGAATGACAACAATTCTGCAAAATTCCTCCACAGCGCTGGAAGAGACTCATTGCAAGTTATGGCAAACACTTGATTGCAGTTGTTGCTGCTAAGGGAGGCCCAACCACTTAATTAGCTTTAGGGGGCAATCACTTTTTCACACAGGGGCATGTAGCTTTGGATGTTTTTTCTCCCTTAATAATAAAAAGTTTCATTTAAAAAGTGCATTTTGTGTTGAGTTGTGTTGTCATTGACTAATATTTACATTTGTTTGATGATCTGAAACATTTAAGTGTGACAAACATGCAAAAAACTAAGAAATCCGGAAGGGGCCAAACACTTTTTCACACCAGTGTAAGTATTCATGAGTAAAGCATTACAGTATGTCAGGATTACAGTGTATCAAACGCATGAGGCTCTTATAGAAGTCAAATGTGACCAAAAAGAGTGGGTGTACATGCAAATATCCTATTCTACACACCGTGACATAGAGGGCGTCATGTCGGGGGATGATTTCATTCTAAAACAGAATCATAATAAAGAACGAATCCAGGCCAAGTTCGAGACAAGTAGCCTTTGTAAGGCACGGTGGTATCCAAAATGCAGCTCGGGGGCTATTTGTGGCCCACAACTGTTTTTTTTTTTTTTATTGATCTGCAGCATATTCTAAAAATATAATTTAACAAAAAAAAAACTAATGAAAAAACAACAGAAAAAATGAAAAAATTCAGCAGTCATTTTACTTAAAGTGAAACATTAAGAGAAAAAATTAGTAACTTAACAAGAAAATGTCGTCATTTTACAAGAGTAACATAACAAAAGGAAAAACAACGTCATTTTAGTAGCATAAAGTTGAATTATTTAAAGAAAAAACATATTTTTTAAAGTGGTAATATTATGGAAAGCCAACAATCAGAATCCCAATCAGCTTTATTCGCCGTGTATGTTACTATGCTCACCACGCTCACCACGCTTACCACGCTCACCACGTTTACCAACCTTACCACACTCACCACGTTTACCAACCTTACCACGCTCACCATGTTTACCACGCTCACCACGTTTACCACGCTCACCACGCTTACCACGCTCACCAACCTTACTACGCTCAATATCAAAGTGGCAAAATTGCATCCTTTCCTTTTTCACTATGTGGCCCTCGCTGGAAAAAGTGTGGACACCCCGGCTTTGGCCCATCTTCCTGGTTCTACCGATGACTGGCTGATGAGACTGGCTCGAACTGGTTGTAGCTATGTTGATAGCGTGTCTGTTTATGATCTTCTTATCAGTACTTTTCCATGGGTTATTTGTGAGTTGTTGTGCAATTGTAGTTGTGCTGTGTGAGAGTGTCAAGGAGGCCTTTTATGAGAAGCTATTACACTAAAAATGCACTCAGTTTATAGGCTGAATCTAAAGGTGCAATAAGAATAATATCTAAGAATTTAAGATGTTTTTTTTTCTTTTTACAAACCGAGGATTGGGTCACAGGCGGTATCATATCCACGAGGAAGGAGGTTTTTTTCATAATGTCATGAAAGACAGATTCTTCTCTCAAAAGCGGAGCAAACAAGTGAGGGAGATAAAAGATTGTTGCCACATTTGGTGGCCATAAACTCTCGGGACAGATAGTACTGTTAGAATGTGCAATTCAAAAGTCATGTTTGCTTAAAAGGGCACGTTTTTTATTTTGCGTGATGTCTTTGGAGTTCCGATCATGAAAAAGGTCCAAAAATTTGGAGCGACATGCTTTTCATACACTTGACACATTCCACTGATCGAAAACGGGGATATTTCCTGGTAAATCAATCTTGTATGGCTATTGTTTACACCTTGATACCTGTCACATAACCCATGCGCTTCTTTCCACACCAAACTAGTGGAGACTGAATCAACAAGAGCCCCTGCTGGCTGCGCCCGAGCAGCACGCTCCATTTCGCCTCCGTTGCTTCGAGACGCGATTCCACACGACAACGGAGTTAAGCTACGAGGCACTTCAAAGCGAGTATTTACCGGTGATGATGTTGTCAAGAAGCGTCGTCGGCATGCAGAAAATCCCCACCAGGAGGTCGCTCACGGCCAGGTTGAGGATGAACAAGTTGGTGACGGTGCGCATGTTTTTACTCCTGAGCACGATGAAGCACACCACGGCGTTGCCCACCATGCACACCAGGAAGATGAGCAGGTAGGACACGATGAAGATGGCCGCCGTGGACGGCTGGTGGAGGTAAAATCCCACATAGGTGATGTTGCTCCTGGGGAGGACGTACTCCGAGGAGGTGTTGTAAAATGTCCAGTTGTCGTACGGCGGAGTCGGAGTCGTGTTGGTCCAAAGTTGTTGGTTCATTTTAAACCTGGGAGAAAACAAGAGAAAGCCGGGAGCGGATTAATTACTGGGGAGTCTGCTGCAACGCCAGCCATCTTTTATTCATGGAGCCTCAAATCACTCATGACAAATTGGCCTGGAGGAAGCATATCCAACTCTTCAATAAGGAAAAAACTGGGTGTGTCATTTCAAAGCAATAGAATGACGTGGTAAGCATACCAGGACTGTTATTGGTATTTTCCTCGAATAAAAACACTGCTTGGAATGGAGAACTGGTGGAACATCAATGCACTCATCATTAAAACAACACAAGCGCTGTCTGACACGGAGAAGAGTTCAGTCTTTAAAGCATACCTCCTGTCAATCACGATGCTAACTCAAGTAGAGTGGAAGAAAAATATCAGGAACACGACTGATTAAAGTAGCACTGGCTCATTTTTACATTCCAGTCGAGCGAGCGCCGAAGTACCACACAGTGATGGCCGTATCGATTCCATGGCATCGATTAGGGATGTAAATCTCTTTGTGGTAGAGGACTCCATATCTAGATACATGGCTTACGATACCATTCAAAAACCATATATTTTAAAAACAGAACCATTGGATACAAGCGATTCGATGGTTACATTTCGCAGGGCACATACAGACAAACAATCATTCATCCCTATGGACAATTTAGACTCGCCAATGAAGCTAACATGCATGTTTTTGGAATGGGGGAGGAAACCGGAGTACCCGGAGAAAACCCATGCATGCATGGGGAGAACATGCAAAGTCCACCTAAGCGGAGATTCGAACCCAGATCTTCCCAGTCTCCTGACTGTGTGGCCAACATGCTAACCACTCGGCCACCGTGCGGCCTAGGTTACAATAGTGTCCATATGTTTTGCTGATGAGTTGAAAATCGTTCCCGAGCTACAATCGTTTCAGCGGGAGCCCAGGCTCTTGCGTTGTTTAACAGACGGACTCCACGTCAACCGGTTGCTAGTCTTGCGACACCCACTGCATGTCTCCACAATCCATTGACCTTAGGACTGATGGCTGATTATTATCGATCCAGGACAAGCATCTCTCGCTTGTCAAACCAGATATCTGCTCGCATCGGTTTATGGTTGACAACTCTAGTATCTATACATGGATCACCAGAGGCGTGCATTCGAGCCACCCGACTCGTCCTCCAGCCAGACTCAATTCAGTCACAACTTTCATGACTTTGTACACGACTTGACAATATCAAAGACTCGCAACTCGACTTGGACATTGACATCAATGACTCGAGTCTGATGACTTGAAAATCTGTGAAATTTTCAGTGCTTGAAAATAGTAAAAATGGTCATGTTTTATGCCTAATATCTTATGAAAAATGCACATTGAAGGTGTTAAATGGCCAGTATGAGTCGTGTTGTAATGGGGTACACACAAAGTATCGGTATTGGAAATGGAATGGAAATTTGAAAAAGAGTCATCTCCATCATATTGAATAAAACAACATCACTCATCGCTACTACATATTCACAATAAAAGCATCATTGGTAACGCAGCTATCTTTTTCATGTATTTAACTTGTATGTAACCAGATAAGTCCCACTGAGATCAGGATCAAATTTAAAAGGGCGACCTGGCCAAGAGCAGCACACATCATAATAAATACAAAATTCAACAACGTTTAAGGCAACAAATTACAAACAATAAAAATGGCAAAAATTCAACAATTTTGAAATGGAAATGCAACACTTTTAAGGACGGTAATATTTCAAAACGCAAGCTTTGCTGATAGCGTTCTCGCTGCCTAGCGTGTCAACTCCAACAAAAAGCTTCAAATGAGACCAGTTCTGACATTTTCATTTTAGTCTGTATAGCGTTCTAAGCGGAGGGGGCAGCAAAACAAAAAGCACTTTTCCCCAGTTCAGTTCTCCTTCTCCTTGATTTCTGAAGCAGAGAACATAGGATGGAACTCTTCCAAGAAGAGACTTATCAATCGACATCATCCAATACAGTAGAGCTCACAGTGGTGAGTGAGGCGACCACAACCAGTAACGAATATCCCTTACGGATAATGCATTTTTGCCGAGCACGAGCACGAAATGAGTACAGCACGTCTTTATCCGTAATCGTGATAAAGGAAAATCCTGATTGGGTAACTACTTATGTGTTCACTCTTCACGCTCTGTGACTGGCCAGTCACACACAGCGACCGCCCCTCCCTAGACAGAGAGAGAAGCCATGCCTGTCACGCTTTCACACACAGACACAATACAGACAGTTACGCTCTGCTTTCTTGCCTCCATTCCATCTCACGTTCTCTATTCCGCTCGATTTCCGTTTGTATGATATTTAAAGTTAGTTGGTAGACTTGTTTCGTTACGAACGCGTTGCAATCAACAAGGCAGAGTTGAAAACGGCTCGTGTTGCGTCGGTCACTGCCGGTGTTTTGTTTGTTTTTTTTCATCTGCCAGCTTCCAAGTTGGCTGGTGATACAAAGTCAGTTGGAAAACTTTGCTCGTAGTACCGAACGCGGTGCTTTTGAGAAAACTACAGTGAACAAGGCTGGCAGATGATTTCCCTGTTTGCCATCGCTGGATGTTTGCATGAATCACCAACTTCACACAGATCATTAAAAAAAATCAGCAACAAAGTCTTTTCAGATCGCTTCCACATATACACGGTACACGTACAGCTGAATAATAGGCAGCTTCGCTCAATACATGTCAATTTCAGACTCACGCATTGGCCGATCCAGGGAGTGCTGTCGGCCGATATTGGCATAAAAGTGAGATATCGGTATGGGAATATCGATAGCCAATGTCTAAATGGAAATATCTATATATTGTATAAGCTTCAGATGGCAGCTGTACATTTGCAACGTACTTTTACTATCAAGTACAAGCGGCTAGCGCTACCGTCAGCAGCAACAGCAGAGATGCACGCCTCATTTATTACAAGCTTAAATATTCATGTTTGACTTGTTATACTTTATTAATGCCCTGAAGGAAAACATCTTGTCATTCAAAGGTTAAATTCCAACCTAATGATCCTTTAAATTAGAGCTAATTGGGGGCAGCGTGGCCGCGGGCGGTAGAGTGACAACAAAATGTCAAACAAGATGTCAATTTCTGACAATTTCTTCTCTCTTGCTCATATGTCAGCGCAATGTGATGCGGCCCTTAAATTCCATTTATATCCAGGCATGTGTATAATTTATCACACGGCCAGTGGATTTGAAAGCCTCCAGCTCGCTCTCGGCACAATTACGAGTACTCACAGTGAAAGTACAGGAAAGTTCAGTAACACTGACAACATGAGAGGCACGTCAAGCGCACTCGCTGTAGGTGACAAGTTGTGAACTGAACTGAAGTGGTAGGAGCACACAGTGCAGCCCTGCTGGAGCCTCACACCAGGACATATTCACACTGCTGTAATAGTAGCCCAGTGGTTAGCATGTTAGGCTAATTGCAGACCATTTGGCTAACTGGTGAATGACTGTTTGTCTATACATGCCTGATCAGAAATTTAAGACCAGCTGAAAAATTGCAAGAGTTTACGTTTTACACTTTTGGAACTTAAGGAGGTTCTAAGTAGAACTTCAAAATGCAAAAAGATTAAATGGGAGTGGGACAAAAAAATCAGAGTATAAGCATTTTATTGCAAACAACCATGAAACTGACATAGGCTGTTCTTCAGGTGATCTAAAGACCATCGCGCAAAAAAGACTAAACCCCCCTAAAATACAAATAAAATGTTCAAAATAGGACTTAGTAATGAGAAGCTGCGTCATTCTTGATATTCACTTGAAAATTGGGTTTGGCCATGCTTGATGCCAGTGTTTCCAGGAGCCTAGTGGAATGTTGCTCCAGGTGGTGGAGATGACTTCACGGAGGGCATCCACTGTCATTTTTGCAAACTTCCCTTGCCATCCATCCCCAAATGTTCTCAGTTGGATTTGGATGAGGGGAACACGCAGGATGGTCCAAAAGAGTGATCTTGTTCCTCTGGAAGAAGTCCTTTGTGAAGTGCAGCGTTGTCCTGTTGAAAAAGCCAGTCATGACCACACAGACGAGGGCCTTCAGTCATGAGGGATGCCCCCTGCAACATCTCCACATCGCCATCTGCCAGCTGCCGTTTGACGCCCTAGCACAACTTGAAGCTCCATTGTTCCAATGAAGGATCATGATGGCACCCCCTCCACTGCGCCGTGTGGAAAACATCCCAGGTGGGATCTCCTTGTCATGCCAGTAACGGTGGAAGCCATCAGGACGGTCAAGGTTACATTTTTTTCTCATCAGAGAATAAAACTTCCTTCCACCTTTCAATGTCCTTTGTTTGGTGCTGTCTTGAAAATTCCAAACTCCCAACCGTGTGGCCTTGAAGGGGTCGAGGCCTTTGAAGACCTTTTTTGGTGTTAAAACCGTTATCCGCATATGCCGTCTGATGGATGTTGGACTGCACTCGGCACCACTAACAACCTTCATTTCTTGACAGACAGCAAATGGGATCCTGCGGCTCTGTTTGAGTCTACCCCCGGACTTTTTAGTCCATAACCCAGAGGATCTTTGGATAAGTTTCAAATGGCTGCCTTACTGCGTCCAATCTCAGCAGCAATGGCGGGCTGTGAGAGGCCTTGCCTATGGAGCTCAACAATCCCACCGTGTTCAAAGAGAGAAAGCTTTGACCTTTTTATGAGGTTCACAGCAGACAACAGCAGCGAGGCTCCATTATTCCCAGCTCTTTAGGTTTCTGCTGGAATTTATGAAATTACCTTGAAAGGCTGTGAACAAGCTCTCAGGCAATCATAGCACTGTTAAGACACTCTCACGCGAGGGTAAGGGCGCACTCTGTGGCATGTAAGGCTAGTGTGAGCGAGTTCGGTACACTTCCCCTCCTTTGGCACCGTTGGAAGAGGTGGCCAACGTAGCCAAGTCATTGAGTACAGCGACAACCGACACTTCATATTAAAAATAAACACAAAAAAAATCAAAAAGTCAAACCCGCAGCACGCTTGCTCACCCGTACATTTGTGTGCGATCCACTAATGCAAATCGCTCCTGTCGCAAGTAATCAATGACAGCCGCCACCGTCCGCGATAGACATAATCAGAATGACTGACAACTAAGGCTGGAAATAATCCACCAAGTCAGGAAGACAGCAGTACAAACAACATCAAATTAAAAGCACAAAATGAATAATGAATCCAGACCCACCATCCACCAGTATGAGCCTGGACTTGTTGTCTTGTAACGGGCAGTATGCTAGCATGAATTAACTTGAGGTTGTAAACAGAACAAACACACACATTAGCATAGCAAAGTATCAGCATGTGGGACCCAATATGAGGTCAAAGAAAAATGGTAAAAATACAGTACAGTAGAAAAATGGTAAAAATCCATAGCAGTCCACCTGTGCAGCGTGGGAGAAAGTTACCACATGCACGATGGTGCGTTCAAGGACCGTCGAAGAAAGGAGTCGCCGTTTTTAACAAATCACAAAAAAAAACACGCAAAATTTGGGGATTAAAAAAAAAATAGTGGCCCCTATTTCCAAAATTGGCCTGCATTTACATAAAATTTGACGTAGTTATTTACAAATGTATTTTTTAAGTGTTTTTTTGTTTTTTGTTGTTTTTTTTCATTGCGCCTGAAAGTTTCCCGGCCCGTTGGTTGGTGACCCCTGACATCAACCCAATGAAAACACTTTTGGTTTAAGAAGACTACACTGTTGTACTGCATTAGTGTGCTTTTATTTTGCATATTTTGCGATAAAATTACAAACAGTGTTTCCCATACGTTCCGTTCAAATTTGCGGCCCGCCACAAACAAATTTGGAGCGCCACAATTCGATTTGCCGCTACCTGTTCACCAACCCATTCTAATGCGATGTCCCTTGCCGTTCGGTTATGCATAGCATCCCTGCTCCTTAACACCAGGGGCACAGGTGTATGCTGGAGCCTATCCCATCTGACTTTCAGAGGCGGGGTTCAGCCTGGATTGGTCGCCAGCCAATCGCAGGGCACATACAGGAAAAAAAACATTCCCACTCACATTCATACCTGCAGACAATTTAGAGTCTCCAATGAACTTAACATGCATATTTTTGGAAGCCGGAGCGCTAACCACTAGGCCACTGTGCGGCCCTGGTCTTATTCAAACGAGAAGAAAGGTGACAAAGACGACTGCTAACATAGTAAAAGTACTTCCCACATACGGGCTGACGAAAACGAACACAATGAAGTCGCCTGAATAGCCTCTCTTTTATCCCACTCAAGGACAAACAAACCCGCGAGCGCTCGCATCGTGAATTATTGAGCATTTATCGCTGCTGTGAATGCGTGATTAGCGCCGATAATGCGGCACATTACGGGCCATTTTCGCTCATGTAAAGATGTTTTTGACACTTTCAGAGCCGCACACTTGAAATGCATTAAACATGATTGTGATTGGTTGGTTCAAGGAACTGAATAAGTTAGGGTGTATGCTCTTTAAAGTCCGCCATCTTTATGGTTTATTAATAGAAACGCAGGCGGTGCTGTATGCACGCTGCATATAGGCTGTGATGGAAAAGGGAATAGAACACAGGAGGTTGTCTTTGTTTTCCTGTGTTACATCCTAAAAGTATGTACAGTGGAACCTCGCTTACTGCGATTGGCTGGCGACCAGTCCAGTCCAGGGTGTACCCCGCCTCTCGCCCGAAGTCAGCTGGGATAGGCTCCAGCATACCCCGCGACCCTAATTAGGATAGAATAGAAAATGACAGCATAGAAAATGAATGGATGGATGTAACCTCGGTTACTAATTGAAATCTTTCCATAAATCAAGGCACAAGAAACACAAATGTATTCTTATATAGCGTAAAATATGTAATACATGAATTATCTACTTAGAGACGGGTGAAGTAGCCAACAAAACAACTGTACTCATTTAAGAGTATTGTTACTTTGGAACAGTTTTACTCAAGAAAAAGATTAGTATCGGTTGATATCGGATTCGGAAATTGAGAGTTGGACAATATTGGCATATGGGTTATTGGCAAAAAAGCCAATATGGGACGTCCCTAGTTTCAACCAATTGTGGAACCGTGACAATGGAAAAGCAAAGCTCTGAGAACCAGCTTCAAAACATGTACAGTGGAAAAGGGGTAATAGAGGCGTTTTAAAAAATACACACACACTCACCTAGCACAATCAGAGTTGCGCAACACAATAGCTGCACTTTGTAGATGTATCTTTCTTTTAAATTTAGTGGGTGCGGCTTACATAACGGGGCGCTCTACATTCCGGAAATGACGGTATGTGTTTTTGTCGACATTGAAAATGATTTGGTGTTTAACGCACACACGCACACACGCACACACGCAAAAACAAGTTAGAATGTTTAATGCAGCAAACGTCCATGTTTGTGTTCATAAGACAACTAAAATTGTTGCTGACATGGAAGATTATTCGGAGTATGCGTTTTCAGAATTATCAAGGATAATTTCGAGACGTTACCGTGCATATCGTACACATTTAAGACAATTTGCAGTGTTCCCAAATGTAAGAGTCGTGCTGGGTGCCAGAGCAGATGATAAAACCCACACCAGCACGCACTTCCGGCGGCTTCGAGAAGAACTCTGCACTCAATGACAATCCTGTTATGCTACACTGGGCGTGCACGTGATGTCCCAGAGGAGCGTTGACAGGCTTTCCATAGGCTGCCATAGTGCAATTACACGGATACCGTGTATAGTTCACAGCCGCTCGTCGATCTCTGGCTCGCCACTATTTCATGGATTTCCCTGTCGACAAGAGGGGGGCACCCGTGGCTGCAGCATGTTTTCTGCCCATTCGATACCACTTGGCCGTTGGGGGTGGACAGGTCCTTGTGCGGCAGTGCTGACAATGACCAACCACTATACTGTAATTATCCATCATTGCTGTTGTTGTGTACACTCCAGCAGCTGCACAAATTGCAGCCTGTGCATACGCCCACCACTTCAAGGAAGACAGCTTAGTGTAGTTAAAAAATAAAAAGATCAAAAGCAGGCTTCGCTACACATCTTAAAATGCCGCATGGAGCTCTGCCAGTCTGTCAGCTGCAGATGTGATATGCTAACCAAGCATGATGTTAAAGTGTGAGTTACTCATAAATTACTCTCCAATCAAGCCACGCTACTACGTAGTAGTCTGTAAATTGCTTTTTTTATTGCCGCTATTGGACTTTGCAAAGTTTGGCCCGGGGGCCATTTGCGGCCCGCAGCCGTTTTTTATTGGTCCGAGGCACCTTCTAAAAGTACAGCAACAAAAGTGAAGAAAGCCACTGCAAAAAATGGAAAAACCTGCAATAACTTTACAAGAATAAAGTCAAAATATTAAAAGAAAGACGTTTTCATTTAAAGAAAAAAGTCCCAATTTTGCGAGAGTCATGTCATTTTAGTAGCATTTAGTTGACAAATTGAAGATTTTTTTTAAGTCGTAATACTATATAAAAATAACAAATCCAGTTGTAATTATTGTAGAAAAAGTTATGTTACGAGAATAAAGGCAAAATATTATGAGAATAAAGAATACAACAAGGTTTTACAAGAAAGTTGAAATAGTTGAACACTGTTATTTTTAATTAATAAAAAACAGCAGAAATGGAAAAAACAGCCGCAATTTTATGAGAATAAACCCGTAATATTATGAGAAAAAAGAATGTATTTTAGTAGCATAAGGATGAAATATTCAAGAAAAAATATGTTTTTTATTTGTAATACTGTGAGAAAGAAAAAAAAATAAAGTTGCAATTTTTTGGAAAATTAGGCTGGGGGAAAAATGGGAATACACTCAAAACATTCTGGGAATAAAGTCATAATACATGATAGAAATAACACAATAAGTTGATCAGTTCCACAAGAGTGCTTATGGAGACACTTATGGAGCGTGCAGAGCGTCTTCCCTTCCATGATCTCACGGTAAAAACTCCAAAGTAACATCCCCTATTACAGACTATTCATATCTACTACTTTTTTGATATTTTTGATGAGTAGTGTGAAAATGAAATGCTTGATTGTCAACACATTAACAAGCACTCACAAATGACTCTCCCATGAAGCCGTTTAGTAGCTATTAGTAGTCCGCGAATTGCTTTTCTATTGCTGCTGTTGTACTTTCCACCCACTGCCAGCGTCATTTTCATGCCATGTGTTTTTGTCGTGAGCTCTCCCAGTCTGGGCTGTGAAACAAACGTTGCAAATCCATTCATGGGCAGCCGATATGAAGTGTACTGTCTCTCGCTGGCGGTGCAGCTCATGGTTCTCCAGAGCCCGGATGGCCCATTAGGCAATACAAGCAAATGCTAAGGGCACCGTAGTCTCCAGAGGGCACCAAAAAAAATGAAAATGTAAAGCAATGGCCTATTTATGTGACTACAAATGGTAACAAAGAAGTCTCCCCCGCGCCCATCATTTTTGTACATAGTCTTGCACATACAGTGGAACCTCGGTTAGCGTCCGCCCCGGTTAGCGTGTTTTTCAGTCCACGTTGAAAATTTACACCACAATTTTGCCACGGTTTGCGTGCTTTCTCCAGTTAGCGTGCAAAATAGCACGCGTCTTGTCGTGTCGTTAATGCACTGCGTGAGTCCGACTGTGTTCCTAATGTTTTTGTTCTTTTTTTATCACCTTCCTTCTTAGCATCATATTAGCTAGCTTACAAAATGGCAACCGGAACCGGACATTATGTTGTCCGCCTATGGCAGGGGTGCCCATTACGTCGATCGCAAGCTACCGCTAGATCGCCATGGTATTTTGGGTCGATCGAGTAAACATCACTTTGTAGATTCCATATGACATCTTAATGTCAGCTGACATTAAGCTCTCCTCCTGATTCGCTCTTGCTCCCCTGCGGCGTTTCATCTTTATTATTCTGATTACGGATAAACTAACTCAGCGGTAAGATGCTTGTATCTAAAACAAAAGTTATCTGTTCACTTGTAGCGGCCAGTTATGTAGAGAAGAAGTGTATTGCTTGATGGCTTTGCGTCGCGTCATGAACTCCACTACAGATATCAGTGTTTTCTACACATCCGCTTCGTAAACCGTTATTTCATGGTGAAATGGAACATGCGTCCATTGCTGAAATCTTTTTAATATGTCGCCTTGACTTCGGCTGCATTGTCTTTTGCATCATCATTTTCATTTGTTGTATATCGGTAATATATATACAGTATATATGTACAGTACGTATGTATATATATATATATATATATATACTGTACATGTATAACGCACATAAATACTCATAATAGTAAGAATATATATATTTTCTATATTCATAGTAGAACGTAGATCTTTGACACCAAAAAAGTGCCAGTCTTATGGAGTTGCTTTGCCCTTTTTGATGTTTCATGAAAAAAACACATTAAAACTGTTTGGACAAATGCTAATCAGTTCATGTTGTGCATTGCTGTACCCAAAAATGATCCCAACAGTAATAATGGTGTCCAATTAAACCCCGAGTAATCAACATATACGTTATGAATTGTCACCAAATGATAAGCTGAGCTGCTTTCCATATAAATTGACTGCAGCGTTTCCTTGTTGTCTTTGTTTGCTGCATGTCACACTAATCCCCTGAGAATCAAAGCAAAGCTGCAAGCAGGATCAAGTTCTCCACTTTTATTTGTTTTTCCGGCATGCCTAAGAAAGTGCCGTACATCCCGTGTTTGCATTTGCACAAAAAGGAGTAGGAAGAAGCCGAGCTTATTTAAACCGGAGATTCTCAACTGGTGGGTTGTGACCCAAAAGTGTGTTTTCAGTGGGTCGCAGGTCTATGCCTGGGCAAAAAAACAATTACAACGTCATGACCTGATGTCTGTCAATGGTGTGTGCCATCTTTATGAGCGACGTTGCCGAGCTTGAGTGAGGGGGTTAGGACATCGAGGCGCCAGACAGGCACACAGCTGCAGACATCTGCTGGAGAAGAGCGTCCAATAAAGACATCTTTAAAAATAATTAATCAATAGTAAATATTGATATGAGAAGTTTGAGTTGGAAAAATTCCGCAATTTGGATCACCATTGAGCGGGGATGGTGCGTCCATCCAACATCCATTTAATCCAACCCTTTCTGCATGTGCCACGGACAGGAGGATGAGTACAGAAACTCCGTCAACTGGTGCGGCACAAACCACCTGCACCTCAACTCCACCAAGACCAGGGAAATGGTGGAGGACTTTAGGAGAAACAGGACACACCCAGAACCTGTTCTCATTAAAGGTGATTGTCTGGAGGGGGTTCACACCTACAAATACCTGGGAGTGCATCTGGATGATAAACTGGACAGGGCAGAGCCGTCTGTACTTCTCAGAAGGCTGGCGTCCTGCAATGTATGCAAGAAGCTGCTACAGATCTTCTACCAGACTGTGGTAGCTACTGCCCTCCTCTATGCAGTAGTGTGCTGGGGGAGCAGCCTCAAGAGAAGGAGCCACACGCCTGGACAAACTGCTGAGGAAGGAAGGCTGTCATTGGCACTGAGCTGGACAGCCTGGCATCTGTGGCAGAGCAAAGGACACAGAGGAGGCTCCTTTCCATCATGGACAACCAGCATCATCCATGCATGGCATCATCTCCCAACAGAAGAGCAGTTTTACTGGCCGATTACTATCACTGCCCTGCTCCACTGATAGATAGCTAGATAGATAGATAGCTAGATAGATAGATAGATAGATAGATAGATAGATAGATAATGATCTGCCCATTCTATATATCTATACTGATAGTTTGTTCACTTCCTGTGTTGAAGTGTTACCATTTTTTAATAACAGCGAAAGAAAAGAGGCAAAAAAAATGAAAGAAATTTTTTATAAAAATTAAACAAGGTAAACAAATGGAAAATCTAAAACATTGAACGATTAAATGTAAAAGAATAAATACAGGAAACAGATTACATGCAACAACAAGCACCATCTTCTGGATGTCAGCAAGATTAACGTCGGCGTGCTGGTCCCCTTTCAGCCTCCTGGTGTAAGTAATGGTTACCCTAATTACTCCACGCCGCTGCATGCATTTCTAATGATTCGTCAACAGCTGAACTTTAACCAACAAATGGCAAACAGCCCAGGCTGCTAATTGCTGCACATCATGTTCATCAAAATCCCCTTCAGTGTGAGACGTGTTGGGGACGACAGGGGCGGCGCATGTCAAAAGAGAGACGGAGAGAGTGGGAAGTGAACTTCTAACGTGTGCACAAAGAGCGCTCTGTGCACAAATGAGTGCGTGAGAGTGGGCATACAGTGCAAGATGTGCGCTAGAGAGGCACGCACCTGATGATGCCCAGACTCACACGATGCAAGCATTACCACAACGAACGCAACAATGCCTTCAAAGTGCATGCAAGAACTTACCTTTTGTGACTTTTAAAGCTTCACTGAAGAACATCTGCACGCTGCGGGGAAAGCAAAAGAGTACCCGATCGTCTCTGCATTAGACGTGCGAGAAGAAGAAGAAGAAGAAGAAGAAGAAGGGATGCTCAACCAACAAAAAACCAATCATGTACAATCTGAGCACAGCCGTCCGGCTTGGTGCGCCTGCATGCATGGAGCGCATCATCCCAGGCTGATGCGCTCAGCCGGTTGCTCCGAGCGCAAGTGGAGGGCTGAGCACAGCGAGCGCCCCCTTTTTGAAGGGCCGTGACGTGGAATGGAGGTGGGTGGGCTAAGCAGGCTAACGTGGTCAGTGGGGGTGGGGGTGGGGGTGGGGGTGGGAGTGACACTAGAGTCTCCTGCACTGCTGGCATGACGTCGGAATGTGCACACACAAACACGCACGCACGCATGAATGATATGATGATGAAGCATGGTCAAGGCTGGTATGTGCCATGTCCATGCATGCATGCATGCATTTGCACGCTAAAATGGAACATGACTGCATTGGACACACGCTGTAACCAAGGGGTCCAAACTTGATCATTATCTCTAACATGGTGAACAATGAAAGGACGGAGGGACACTTTGACACTTTGCAAAGCATATGCTGCCAAACTTACGTATAAATAAATGTAAAAACTGCATCTCAGCTTTGTGATATTGGTGAAAAAAGTTATTATTAGCATCAACTTCACTCTTTTGTCTGCCATTTTTCTTTTTTTTTTTTATATTTCCCAAATATTTCAACTTTCTTTTAAAGTCATTGTTTTACATCGAAAATCATTGTTTTAATTCAAAATTACAATTTTTGTAATTAATTGTTTTTTTTTTTACAAATACACTAGGTCCCCAATTTAAGAACATCCGACTAGCGAACATTCGCGGATACGAACACAAGCCGACTGGTCTATATTGGATTTTATTTTGCCTTGTAGTCACTCAATCGGTGTTTATACTGCTACTGTACATGCTTGACCAGCAGAGGGCACTGTGACACTGCTAATGGGACCAACAGGTACAGGAAGACAGGAAGAGGAGAGAGGAAAGCTAAGAGTTGTATGATACAACCCGGACAGAGCGTGTGATTAAAGTTTATGAAGAGTTAATAGGCCTGCTTAATTCTACACCACCCACAGAACACTACCTCTTTTAGAAGAGTCTAACCACCACCACCATTTGTCCTTTTTTTCAATAACTCCTCCTCCTCCTCCACAACGACGTATGCTGGACCACTCCTCTTCAAAGGTAAATAACATTTATCATTACGTATTATTATATCACTTTTATTATTGTTTTTTTCATTAATTAACCTGGTTTAATATTACTACTGCATCCAAACTCATATTTACATACATACACATATACTGTATATGTATACACGTACATGTAGTACCTATATCATTGGTAATATTACCTTTTACCCTACTTAAGAACAATTTGACATAAGAACGGTCGTCTGGAACCAATTGTGTTCTTTAGTTGGGGACTTAGTGTATAACACTATGAACTATTTACAATTTTTACATTTGGAACTGAGCTTTGTGTGTGCATGTGTGTGCACGCGTGTGCATGCGTTAAAATGTCCCTACAATGTGTAACGCTCTCTCACTTCCTCCTTCCTGTCATGTGTGATTCTTCCATTGAAATAATCCCTGCTGAGGTCTTATCAAAGGCACTTCTGCCACCTTGTGGCCGTTTTTACGCCTTAAAAGTGCTCTGCATTGTCAATGCATTAGTGGAAGGTTGCATCATCACCTCTTTTTGCCTCTCACACAAAAAATTGTAAAAAACGTATAAATACGTTGTTGGGATCGGGTGTTTGGGAGTATAAAAATGTAGAAATATGTCTTGAAAGACTTAAATAATCTTTGTAAATTTTCTTTTGGGTATGATTCCTATGAAGTTTTGAATTTATTCTCATACTGTATTTTGGCTTTAGTCTTTATTCTTTTGTATTTATTCTCATAATATTATAATATTTATAAAATTTTCCCCAACCTAATTTTCCAAAAATTACAACTTTAATTTGTTCCGTTAGTTTCTCGTATAGCGACGTGTAAAAATACCCCCAAAAAATACAAAACTATTTTTTAAAATATTTCAACTGACATTATTTTTCCAAATAATATTACGAGTTTATTCTCATAAAAATGCAACTTTTATCATCTTTTTAATTCATATTTTGACTTTATTTCTGTAAAATCACAGCTGTTTTCAGTTTCTTTTTAAAATTTTTTAAACTTTCTTCTTGTAAATGTCCTGCTTGTAATTAGGACTTTATTTCCATAATATTTTGACTTTATTCCCATAAAATCTGAACTTTTACATTTTCTAAAAAAAAAAAAAAAAAAACTTGATTTTTTCTTTGTTTTTCCAAATATTACATTTAAAAAATAACATCTTTCTTTAATATTTCACCTTTATGCTTCCTAAAATGACTACATTATGTTTATAAAATTATGGCTTTTTCTCGTAAGATCACAACTTTTTTTTATTTTAATATTTTGACTTTATTCTGCTAAAATTGCTGCAGATTTTTCCATTTTTGCTGTTGTTTTTTGTTAAATTATACTTTTATTGATGTCATTTTATGTGAATGATGTATTTCAATGCGCACGTGGCTGCCCATGTTACGCACAAACGACAGGCGAGATGACAACAAAGAAATGTGAGTCATGTGTCATCGATCACTGATTGATTGGCTGAAAATGAACAAGGACTGGGACAAGAAGAGGAGGGGTCCAGGGGGGCACACACGCTCACAGAGAAATGGGGGGAAAAGGGAGGCGCTGTCACATGGTCGTGATGTATGAATTGTGAACTATTAAATACGGCCCTATGATGTATGTAATGTGACCTTTGACCGTTGGGGTGGTCATAAATATGGGGTCATAAATTACATTTGGACTAAAACCCTATCTTCTCCCTCTCATTGGCTATTTTTCTTTAAATATAAAACACTTCATCATGTCTACATGGTTAAAGAAATGCAAATGTGGCCCCCGCATCTTTTGAGTTTTCAATATGCGGCCCTCAGTGGGAAAAGTTTGGATTCAATGTTAATAAATGGAATATTTTCATAGTTAGAGCATAGAAAACCTGTTTCGGACTTTCTAAATATGGATTTTAACATTAGAGCCCTGTAGACATGAATTAACAGCCCTATAGTCACTTTTACACTCCTATTATTCTTTGTTTACATCACACCGCTACGGCTATGGGATCACTGCAGGGACAAATGACCAAGCTAACTAGTTAGCCTCTCCAATTTACTCATTCTAAATTTAAGAAAGTGCTTCAAAGAGAGTGCAGAAGACAGATAAAGAAGCCAGAAACTTACCACTTCCACACGGAATGAGAGGAGAACCGTTTTTTTTTGTGGTGGCAACATGTCGGCTGCGCTCTGCTGCCTCAGTATTTTTGGACTAAGAAACAGCCATCATTTATTCATTATCTGTTTTAAAAAGTGTGATATGATGAGGAAGTTTGATGCGACGCTGCAACTCAACATTTTCAAACTAAATCAAAGGTTCTTGGCAAACATGAATAAAAAAGGAATGTTGGGCCAAGACCCAAACAAACTGTGCTGCTGGGCTCACAGTCTCCTTGTGTGTGTGTGTGTGTGTGTGGGTGTGTGTGTGTGTGTGTGTGTGTGTGTGTGTGTGTGTTGGCGGGATCGAAGCCAACAGACGTTTTTGGCAGAGTGATAAGCGAGTGAACTGCAGTGAACGATGCTACAGCTCAGTGCAATGACAGGGTGACTCACAGCAACGTGGAATTTCTGCAGAGCTGCGAACACGCCAGAAACAACTTTCTTGGCTGCAGGCGGGCCGTGACAACGGCGGATTTTTTCCTGTGATGGGTGGCGGAAAAGCATAAACTTCAAGGGGTGACAGAAAGCGTGTGCATTTTTGATGGAGAAGGAAGGTTTCGCTCTTTTTAGGATTCTTTGGTGGAGGGGCGCCCTTTAGAAGCGAGAGGGAACGTGTGATGACATCGTCGTGTCGAAGCTTCACATTTCTTCTGAAGACGTTGCAGTTGTTTCAAGCGGGTGAACGGGTGAGCGAGTGAGCGGGTGAGCGGGTGAGTGCTACGGGATCTCACCAACCCTCACATTTCATAGCAGTGGTGTCTAAAGTGCGGTGCAGGGGCCATTTGCGGCCCGTGGCTGTTTTTTTATTGGCCAGCTGCACATTCTAAAAACATAATCTAACAAGAAAAAAAACAGCAAAAATGGAAACATCAGCAAAAAAAGTTGTAATCTAACGAATCTAATCTAATCTCACTCTCACATCCAATCAGTATGCATTCATCTTCACTCATGTCTTTAGAAAGAAATCTCTGGTAAGCAATTTCAACAAGCATTTATACATTTTTGTGTTGATTGTACTCCCAAAAAATTGTTGTCATCGTAATATTTGTCCAAACAAAGGTACCTGTAGTTGCATCGGGAATTAAAACGAACAAGAAACTGAAGGAACAAGGGTGGTCCAATCATTTTATCCATGACTGTAAGTCTGCTAGTCTATTTAGTAAAGCTGCGACAGGTAAATGCTGACAGGAAGTAAACAAAGCATGATAACCTTTCAGCCGCAGCTCCTTCCAGCCGCCCTGTGGTTCCATTCTTGCTGGACTGCACTGGAAACAATATAGAAAAATAGACAAAACAAGCTCACCTCTAAGCTCATTCGGAGGCCAAACGCTGGTGCACTCGTGTGGGCTCGTCGTCACGGAGATTTTCCCAGCGTGTCCACACAACCTTTTTAAGAAGATCCACTTGCAGAGGTTTAAGGAAGCTTCTGCAGACTCAACTGGGTTTTTCCTTTGCAGCGCTGCTTCCTGCTAAAGGAGAAGACTGAAACATCAGTCCCAGGTGCGTATAGCCTGCAGCTGCTGCAGCAGCATCACCAACACACCTTTTGGAAGACTTCTTCTTCTGAGTGGCATCAAACCGCGCACAGGCTGGCTTGAGCGGTTTCATCTTTTTCATTTCGTGTTTTCTAAATCAATCCTGCTGTTCATCTCCATCTTGTCAAGCACTCCCAGTGACCCTTTCTAGAACTCGCGCCGAGTAACGAACCTTCTGAACGCGTCCGTGACGGGGATTTAAAACAATCCGCACCACCAATGAAGGCTGGACACTCACAACATTAGGCACACCTGGTGCACGATCTAAGCCTTGGCAAAGATAACGATGCTCACCTTTGCTTGCACGCCGTTTCTAACACATTGCTGACCTTGTTAGCAGTCGGGGAAAGTATTAAACCCCCGCTTGTATGTCTCGTTTGGTGGGGGGTGTCCAAACTTTTTCCACAGTGTATGCACAAAAAAACCTCAAAGGATGCGGCGGCCATTTTGGTATTTTTAATTGTTTTAAGAAAGCTCAAAACAATCCCAATGTAGAAACGGACCAAAATGGCGGGTAGTGAAGGGGTTTTAATTGTTACTTTTATTCTCCTTAGAATTCAACTTTTTTCTCTTCATATTTGGACTTTATCCTCATAAAATAACATAATTAATCAAAGAATTTTCCCATTTCTGCTGGGTTTTTCAAACATTTTTTCAATTATTTCAACTTTCTTCTTGTACATTTTTTTCCCATATTGTGGCCTTACTCCCATAAGATTTGGACATTATTTTCGTAAAATTACCGCTGTTTTTTTCTATTTCTGCTGGGGTTTTTCTTTTAACGTTTCCAACTATTACGACTTTCTTCTTGTGAATTTTCTTCCGGTAATTATGACTTTATGCAAGCTAATTTTCAAAAAAAGTACGACTTTAAAAGAAACGCTACTATGCTACTACGACCATGTTATTTTTCCTCGTAATGTTGTGACGTTATTCTCGTAAAATGAAAACTTTTTTCCCTCATGTTTTGATTTTATTATTGTAAAATTACATTCTTACATTTTTCCTTGTTTTTTTTGCAGTTTTCTTGTTATTGTTGTTGTTGTTTCTTGTTAAATATGTTTAGAATGTGCTGCAGGGCAATAAAAAAAACAAAAAACAGCCGAGGGTCACACTCAAAACAAAATGATGAAACCGACAGGCTCCCACAGTCAGCTTTATTTTAAGATGTGCAGAGAAGCCTGCTTTTACGTAGCGGTGCGCATATACACGGGGTGGACTCATGTCGGTGTCAAGTCCATGACGAAGGAGGTTTTTCCCACCTCCTAACAAGGTCACACGCGAGGGTCTCTTGTGAGAAAGCGTGACTGCTTTCCAAGATGCAAGCATCGCAAGCCGCCTCGTGACGCTTCATTTGCTTCTCCGCTTGCAGCTGCGGTAAGGCAGGGAGGCGAGCGTGTTCCACTCATGGGTGCCCTGGGACGCTAGCGTGCAGTACGTGAGGTGCAGGCGGACGGAGGTGCTCATTTTAAGGGGTGCAAAGGGTCACTACATGTATTTTCTCTGTTCTGTTTCCTGTATTCACAAGATGACAGGTGTTAAGATTGCAACATTCATCCTGGGTTGGACCATCACATGCAGCACGTCAGCACCTTGCTGAGGAGCATTTTGTGTTGAGGATGCTTCCTGCATACAACTGGAACTGGCCGACATGATTTTGCCTGTGGTTTGAGTCGAGAAGGTCACGCTGAAAGGTCGTATTTTCACTGCTCATGAAATGAACAGGAGGCTCGTCCGGCTTTTGCCTACTGGGATTTAAAAATCTCCCTCAGTACCACGAAATCAGTCGGCACATGTTCGTCCCCTCGCTGTGCCTTGGCTTCCTGTTGACCCCGCCAATGATGCTAGCAGCACCGCACGCACCATAACTCATTCAGATCCAATGCCTTTCATTCTACTTCGTGTGTGGACAGAATAATCAGAACAAACCAAAGGGGGAAGGGCCTCCTGCAAGGCATTTTGCATGTATTTATGTCCTTGCCGTATGTCCCCTCTTAAACCAAGTTGGCCTACTATGCATTGTTGTTGCTGTCGTTGCAAAATGCGCATTGTCTGTTTTTACTCTGCCCCCTCTCGATCCACATACTATCCCGTGGTGGTGTTGCCTTTTGGTTTCCATTTTTGCTCTGTCCCCTCTTGAAGCAATTACTATGCAGTGATGTTGCTGTTGTTGCATTTTCCTTTGTTTTTACTTTGTCCCCTAAGAATTAACATACTATCCGGTGATGTTTGTGCCTTTTGTTTTCTGTTTTTGCTCTGTCCCCTCTTGAAACAAGTACTACCCAGTGTTGCTGTTGTTATATTTTGTTTTGTCTGTTTTTATTCTGTCCCCTCTTGATCCACATACGAGCCAGTGGTGTCGTTGCCTTTTGTTTTCTGTTTTTTTGCTCTGTCCCCTCTTGAACCAATTACAATCCAGTGTAGTTGCATTTTTTGTCTTCTGCCATGTCACCAACTGCAGCAGCAGAGTGTTGCTGAGTCAGCAAACCGGACATGAGACCGGTTCCGGTATGTAATAGGACATACGGGGCACTGATACTGCATGAAAAAGCTGCTAAACAGGACGGGTATTTAAATGCCTTGAACATGTTTCCTCTCCCACGTGTGTCACCTGTGTGTGCCCACTCCACACCCACTCCCTGCAGGCAGGCATCACTCACTTTGCTGCGTGATGCAACAAAGCCATCAAGGCCTGCAATGAGGAACCCCCCCCAGGAAGGGATGACAAGAGGTGAACTCGCTACAAAGGAAGCACCCGCCGGTCTCTATGGAAACAGCCCTGTTGTGTCGCTGCCTGTCTCGCCTTTGTCGCCTAGCGGGGGCAACGACTGCAAGGCTTGTGTGACAGTGATTGTGGCAGCAGCCGCTAAACAGAACACAGCAGGCAGGTGAGAGCAGGAACAGGTGCGTCACGCAGCGCCTCCTGGGCTGTGCCCTCTATTTAGGGACACTGAATCACCCATTCAAGCCGAGGGCCCGTGTCAGCATGGAGGGGTGCCACCACTGCCACTAGCAGTGCCTTTAAGACGTTTTACGAGATGTCAGACCTGAGAGAGAGACGGTCTGCTGATGGCCTTGTTCCTCCACACTTCTCCACAAGACGTAAGAAGAGCTGGGAGCACAAATAATCAGTTCCGAGGTCAAACTGTGGCCATCATAAAACCTAAAGACAAAGCAAAGCGCACACGGAGTTACTGTAATCCTGTGTGTCCAAAAGCGGTTCCATGCACCCCAGGGGTCCACTTACGTACCAGCAGTCAACTCTCCAGTCATGGATCTGGATTAGGGTTCATCCCGAAGGGGGGGTTGGATTTACAACTCGACATGAACATCCCTGAGCTGAGCTCGTCGGCTCGGTGGTCCGTTAAGCGTTGGGAGCTCGCTGGAGGCTCGCCGCCATCTGCACGGATGAAGTGAGAGATCCTTCCTCCGCCGCGAGTTGAGACGCGGAGCTCGTTAAAAGGCAACGACTGGCTGCGCTTTGACACTAATTATCGTTTGCATGCGCGCGGCGTTCAGGGTGCAAACTGCTTCGCGACTGCTAAAAGTATCGCCAATCGCTGTGATCACATCCTCTCAACGGGGACTTTTCAAGCGGGATTAGCAGGTTGGCGGGAAAATGCTTGTCACATGTCAGCTGCAAAAAAAAAGTTTTGTTTTTTTTTCCATTCACTATTTTAAATATAATTTTAATTTTAATTTATTTTATTTTATTTATTTATTGTTATATTTCTTTGGTAACAAAAAACTGCAGACTGCACTTCTAAGTCATTTATACAATTCATTTAATTTCAAATACAATTTTTAATTTACTATTTAATTACAATTTATGAAGTGAATTTTAAACATTACTAATTCACAATATTATTTTATAATAATTCTGTGAAATTATGAGCACTTTTATTGTATTTTTAAGTAAAACATTGAGCCATGCTGTCCTTTCCACGTCCTCATGCGCTCAAATGGTCATTAAAGTTAAAAAAAGGAAAAGCCCCCGTGAAGCAGCCTATTCCCCCATGCTTAGCATTTCAATCAGAAACAATCAAGACGTCTCGGGGTGGTTTTTCCTTGGGCCTGGTGGAAGGACCGAATCATTTGTCAGCCATATTTCCCCTCTGAAGTCGCGCGCAGACAGCGCGCCGTTTGTCTCCAGCGACAGAGCGGGCCGGATGATAATCGGAGTGACTCGTCTCCGCCCGCGGACACGGGGGGGGGAGGACTTGTGAGTTCTCAGACTGGCAGGGGATCGACTGAAAAAAATCCCGCCGTTGTCTGTTTGGCGAGTGTCAGCGTTCGCCCTCAGAGCGTTTTTGTGCCAGCCGGCGAAAGTGTGCACGCAGCAAAGACGGAAAAGCAACTCCAGCAGGGATTAGACTCAAGAAAAAGGAGCAGAACGTGAGGGCGGGGTGCGGGCTATTACATGACGCATTTCATTGGAGTACATCACATATTTACACTTGCACAGTTCAGCAAGGAAGAAGCGGTTCTTATTTAATCCTCCCCATTCATGTGTTCACATACGCTAACTGGCACAATTCAGGGCTTAGCTCAAGCTAAATGACGCAATTCTTAAGCCTGGAAGACAAAAAAAAGCAAATGGCTAATTTAGAGAGGGTATTTTGTTCATACTCTGCAAAGGAGTCATGGATGAAAACAGTGTTTGCCAGAACCTACTTCCACAATAATGACAATGCTGAACCTTGGCCTCCTCCAAGGCTGCCCTTGGTCACCAATTTCGTTCAGAATTTTCATGGACAGAATTTGTAGGCGCAGCCAAGGAGTCGAGGGGGTCCACTTCAGGGGCCTTAGGATCTCGTCTCTGCTTTTCCCAGACGGTGTGGTCCTAAAGGCCTCATCAGGCTGTGACCTTCAGCGTCTGCTGGGTCGGTTTGCATCTGAGGGTGAAGCTTCTGGGATGAGACTCGGCACCTCCAAATCCGAGGCCTTGGTTCTCAGTCGGAAGAGGGTGGATTGCACCGTGTGGGTTGGGAATCAGGACCCAGTGAGGTGGAGGAGTTCAAGTATCTCGGGGTCTTGTTCACGAGTGAGGGAAGGTTGGCGCGTGAGGTCGACAGGCGGATGGGCGCAGCGTCTGCAGTGATGCGGTCGCTGTGCCGGACCGTCGTGATGAAGAGAGCGCTAATCCGGAAGGTAAAGGTCATCTATGTTCCCACCCTCACCCGTGGTCATGAGCTTTGGGTCGTGACCAAAAGACCGAGATCGCGGATACAAGCGGCTGAAATGAGTTTCCTCCGTAGGGTGGCTGGACTCACCCTAAGAGATAGGGGGAGGAGCTTGCTCATCTGGGAGGAGCTCAGAGTAGAGCCGCTGCTCCTTCACATGGAGAGGAGCCAGCTGAGGTGGCTCGGGCATCTCGTCCGGATGCCTCCCTGGTGAGGTATGCCCAGCCTAGGACACACTGGAGGGATTATGTCCAGAGCAGGCCTGGGAACGCCTGGTGTCCTCCCGGTGGAACCGGAAGAGGTGGCTGGAAAGCGGGAAGTCTGGGCTTCCCTACTGAGGCTGCTGCCCCTGCGACCCGGACCCGGATAAGCAGAAGAAAACGGAATGAAACAATCATGACAAATTGTTTCATTTCTATTTACCAGCGGTGCAACCCAACGCCACAATACACCCGAGCAGGGATGCGGCGATCAGGGTCTTATGCTGCCGATACGGATACCAAGTGGATGAACTCTAAATTGTATGAAGAGTGCTACCTAGCAAGACGCTACACTGCACGCAGGGACCGCTGCAGGCTGCAATAGTACGAGCCGGCTTCTGTGATCGCCGTCGACAGGCGTTTACCAGCATATGCCGATCACGTGCTTTTTCACCCAAAATCAGCCGATACTGGTCGGTGGCCGACCGGCGGCATCCCTCACCCCTCGTATTTGCACTTCTCTATTAGCTCAACACCGGCTGAGGTGCGGTTATACTTTTGTAACTTGTTTACTTTACGCCAGGGCTGTCCTAACGTTTTCCACCGACAGAAAAGTGAAAGGATGCACGGCTAAGACGTTCTATACTTCAATCAAAAACTGCAAAAAGCATATGATTAGTATCAACTTCAGTTGTTACTCTTTTCTTTTTACCATTTTTGCTTTTAATTTTCCAAATATTTTCCAAATATTTTACCTTTCTTCGTATATAATCTTCAGGATTAAGTAAAATTTTGACTTTATTCCCATAATATTTGACTTTATTCCAATAATATTATGACTTTATTCCCATAATATTTTGACTTTATTCCCATAATATTATGACTTTATTCCCATAATATTTGACTTTATTCCCATAATATTTTGACTTTATTCCCATAATATTATGACTTTATTCACATAATATTTGACTTTATTCACATAATATTTTGACTTTATTCACATAATATTTGACTTTATTCCCATAATATTTGACTTTATTCCCATAATATTTGACTTTATTCCCATAATATTTTGACTTCATTCCCATAATATTTTGACTTTATTCCCATAATATTATGACTTTATTCCCATAATATTTGACTTTATTCCCATAATATTTGACTTTATTCCCATAATATTTGACTTTATTCCCAGATAACTTTTCTCCTTTATTACTTTATTTTGTTTGGTTTCTCATCATATTCCAACTTTCACAAAATGAAATGTTTTCTTTTTGTTTCAACTCTAAGCTACTTAAATGACATTCATTTTCCTACGAATATTACGGGTTTATTCTCGTACAATTGCGACTTTTTTTCCTCATGAGAAAATGACTTTTTTTCTATTCATATTTTCTGAATTTCTTCCCGGGAAATGGAAGCTGTTTTTTCCATTTCTGTTGTTTCCTTCAATTTGCCAAATATTTCAACGTTCTTCTTGTAAATGTTCTTCTCATAATTTGACTTAAGTGCCATAATATTTGGACGTTACCTTCATAACATTCTAAATTTGTCCGCAACCTCATTTTCCAAAAATTCCAACTTTTTTCGCTGTTTCTCATAATATCAAGACTTAAAATAATTTTTTAAAAAAACATCTTTTTTCTTTAACATTTCTACATTTTGCTACGAAAATGTTATTTTTCCTGATAACATGACAACGCTCCTCTAGGAAAATGACGTATTTACCCTATTTTGACGATATTCTTATAATATGATGGCTGGCCGATTTAGCCATTTTGGCTGTTATGTTTTTTTCTAAGTGTTCTTGTTAAATGATATTTTTAATGTGCTGTGGGCCAATAAAGGCTGCACTTGGGACAGCCCTGCGTTGCGTTTTCTCTGTTTGTATGCATGGAAATGAACAAAGCAGATGGAGCAAATGGAATAAAAATGAAAAAACACAGCTAAAAGGCCTCGGTGTTGTACTTGCTGTCCAGAAAAAGAGAATAATTTAAAAAACGGAAAAATAGCAGGGAGAAGATGAAACACCCCGGCAGCCATGATGCAACGCCACGCGCTATTTGGGCATCCATGCAGGCTTCCATCAGGGCAAACGTCAGCGCAATAAAAACCCACAGCAGGCTCATCCCCCCCCCCAAAAAAGTGCCTGACTGGTGATGGTGGAGTTGAGCCAATACTTTGTGGCATGTCCGTCTCTCTCTGCAGCAGACAGCTGTGCTTACTCGGAGGAGGGGGTGGGTGGGTGTGTTGGGGGGGCGCACCAGCACCAGCATCTTCATCTGCATCACAAATTTGGACTTCTACCTGCCCGCACACCACCTCCTGACAAACACGATCTGATTCTCATTCGCTTGTCCAACAGTGTAAAGGTCAACTTTCCATCTTCCCCAACCGGTGATGCTTCCTGCAGAAACCGCCCTCTTCATGTTCTAGTTTTTAAAACTGCAGGAACATCAACTTACACATTCATTCAACTGCAGGAACATCAACTTACACATTCATTCAACTGCAGGAACATCAACTTAAACATTCATTCAACTGCAGGAACATCAACTTAAACATTCATTCAACTGCAGGAACATCTTAAACATTCATTCAACTGCAGAAACATCAACTTAAACATTCATTCAACTGCAGGAACATCAACTTACACATTCATTCAACTGCAGGAACATCAACTTACACATTCATTCAACTGCAGGAACATCAACTTACACATTCATTCAACTGCAGGAACATCTTAAACATTCATTCAACTGCAGGAACATCAACTTAAACATTCATTCAACTGCAGGAACATCAACTTAAACATTCATTCAACTGCAGGAACATCAACTTAAACATACATTCAACTGCAGGAACATCAACTTACACATTCATTCAACTGCAGGAACATCTTAAACATTCATTCAACTGCAGGAACATCTTAAACATTCATTCAACTGCAGGAACATCAACTTAAACATTCATTCAACTGCAGGAACATCTTAAACATACATTCAACTGCAGGAACATCAACTTACACATTCATTCAACTGCAGGAACATCTTAAACATTCATTCAACTGCAGGAACATCTTAAACATTCATTCAACTGCAGGAACATCAACTTAAACATTCATTCAACTGCAGGAACATCTTAAACATTCATTCAACTGCAGGAACATCTTAAACATTCATTCAACTGCAGAAACATCAACTTAAACATTCATTCAACTGCAGGAACATCAACTTAAACATTCATTCAACTGCAGGAACATCAACTTAAACATTCATTCAACTGCAGGAACATCAACTTAAACATTCATTCAACTGCAGGAACATCTTAAACATTCATTCAACTGCAGGAACATCAACTTAAACATTCATTCAACTGCAGGAACATCAACTTACACATTCATTCAACTGCAGGAACATCAACTTACACATTCATTCAACTGCAGGAACATCAACTTACACATTCATTCAACTGCAGGAACATCAACTTAAACATTCATTCAACTGCAGAAACATCAACTTAAACATTCATTCAACTGCAGGAACATCAACTTAAACATTCATTCAACTGCAGGAACATCTTAAACATTCATTCAACTGCAGAAACATCAACTTAAACATTCATTCAACTGCAGGAACATCAACTTAAACATTCATTCAACTGCAGGAACATCTTAAACATACATTCAACTGCAGGAACATCAACTTACACATTCATTCAACTGCAGGAACATCAACTTAAACATTCATTCAACTGCAGGAACATCAACTTAAACATTCATTCAACTGCAGGAACATCTTAAACATTCATTCAACTGCAGGAACATCAACTTAAACATTCATTCAACTGCAGGAACATCAACTTACACATTCATTCAACTGCAGGAACATCAACTTACACATTCATTCAACTGCAGGAACATCTTAAACATACATTCAACTGCAGAAACATCAACTTAAACATTCATTCAACTGCAGGAACATCAACTTACACATTCATTCAACTGCAGGAACATCAACTTACACATTCATTCAACTGCAGGAACATCTTAAACATACATTCAACTGCAGAAACATCAACTTACACATTCATTCAACTGCAGGAACATCAACTTACACATTCATTCAACTGCAGGAACATCAACTTAAACATTCATTCAACTGCAGGAACATCAACTTAAACATTCATTCAACTGCAGGAACATCAACTTAAACATTCATTCAACTGCAGGAACATCAACTTAAACATACATTCAACTGCAGGAACATCAACTTAAACATTCATTCAACTGCAGGAACATCTTAAACATTCATTCAACTGCAGGAACATCTTAAACATTCATTCAACTGCAGGAACATCTTAAACATTCATTCAACTGCAGAAACATCAACTTAAACATTCATTCAACTGCAGGAACATCAACTTAAACATTCATTCAACTGCAGGAACATCAACTTACACATTCATTCAACTGCAGGAACATCTTAAACATTCATTCAACTGCAGGAACATCAACTTACACATTCATTCAACTGCAGGAACATCTTCTTAAACATTCATTCAACTGCAGGAACATCAACTTAAACATACATTCAACTGCAGGAACATCAACTTACACATTCATTCAACTGCAGGAACATCTTAAACATTCATTCAACTGCAGAAACATCAACTTAAACATTCATTCAACTGCAGGAACATCAACTTAAACATTCATTCAACTGCAGGAACATCAACTTACACATTCATTCAACTGCAGGAACATCTTAAACATACATTCAACTGCAGGAACATCAACTTACACATTCATTCAACTGCAGGAACATCAACTTAAACATTCATTCAACTGCAGGAACATCAACTTAAACATTCATTCAACTGCAGGAACATCAACTTAAACATTCATTCAACTGCAGGAACATCTTAAACATTCATTCAACTGCAGGAACATCAACTTAAACATTCATTCAACTGCAGGAACATCAACTTACACATTCATTCAACTGCAGGAACATCAACTTACACATTCATTCAACTGCAGGAACATCTTAAACATTCATTCAACTGCAGGAACATCAACTTAAACATTCATTCAACTGCAGGAACATCAACTTACACATTCATTCAACTGCAGGAACATCTTAAACATACATTCAACTGCAGAAACATCAACTTACACATTCATTCAACTGCAGGAACATCTTAAACATACATTCAACTGCAGAAACATCAACTTACACATTCATTCAACTGCAGGAACATCAACTTACACATTCATTCAACTGCAGGAACATCAACTTAAACATTCATTCAACTGCAGGAACATCAACTTAAACATTCATTCAACTGCAGGAACATCAACTTAAACATTCATTCAACTGCAGGAACATCAACTTAAACATTCATTCAACTGCAGGAACATCAACTTAAACATACATTCAACTGCAGGAACATCAACTTAAACATTCATTCAACTGCAGGAACATCAACTTAAACATTCATTCAACTGCAGGAACATCAACTTAAACATTCATTCAACTGCAGGAACATCAACTTAAACATTCATTCAACTGCAGGAACATCAACTTAAACATACATTCAACTGCAGAAACATCAACTTAAACATTCATTCAACTGCAGGAACATCTTAAACATTCATTCAACTGCAGGAACATCAACTTAAACATTCATTCAACTGCAGGAACATCAACTTACACATTCATTCAACTGCAGGAACATCTTAAACATACATTCAACTGCAGGAACATCAACTTACACATTCATTCAACTGCAGGAACATCAACTTAAACATTCATTCAACTGCAGGAACATCAACTTAAACATTCATTCAACTGCAGGAACATCAACTTAAACATTCATTCAACTGCAGGAACATCTTAAACATTCATTCAACTGCAGGAACATCAACTTAAACATTCATTCAACTGCAGGAACATCAACTTACACATTCATTCAACTGCAGGAACATCAACTTACACATTCATTCAACTGCAGGAACATCTTAAACATTCATTCAACTGCAGGAACATCAACTTAAACATTCATTCAACTGCAGGAACATCAACTTACACATTCATTCAACTGCAGGAACATCTTAAACATACATTCAACTGCAGAAACATCAACTTACACATTCATTCAACTGCAGGAACATCTTAAACATACATTCAACTGCAGAAACATCAACTTACACATTCATTCAACTGCAGGAACATCAACTTACACATTCATTCAACTGCAGGAACATCAACTTAAACATTCATTCAACTGCAGGAACATCAACTTAAACATTCATTCAACTGCAGGAACATCAACTTAAACATTCATTCAACTGCAGGAACATCAACTTAAACATTCATTCAACTGCAGGAACATCAACTTAAACATACATTCAACTGCAGGAACATCAACTTAAACATTCATTCAACTGCAGGAACATCAACTTAAACATTCATTCAACTGCAGGAACATCAACTTAAACATTCATTCAACTGCAGGAACATCAACTTAAACATTCATTCAACTGCAGGAACATCAACTTAAACATACATTCAACTGCAGAAACATCAACTTAAACATTCATTCAACTGCAGGAACATCTTAAACATTCATTCAACTGCAGGAACATCAACTTAAACATTCATTCAACTGCAGGAACATCAACTTACACATTCATTCAACTGCAGGAACATCAACTTAAACATTCATTCAACTGCAGAAACATCAACTTAAACATCCAAGCCCTCCCCCAGACAAAACCCACAATGCCGACGAAACGGCAGAAGCCACACGGCTGGAACAAACGAATCCTCGGCTCACGGAGGACGACGCGGGGAAAATAAACACGACGGCAGGAGCAACGCGCTTCAACGAGGACACAAAAAGGCCACATCCGAACGGAGAAGAAGCAAATCACCCGTGAGTCAATAACTCCTTATGTCCAACCAAGTAGGTTGTTCATTAAAATTCAAACGAAATTTGAACTGTGAGAGTGTTGAAACGAGAGACAAATGTCAGGAAATGTTCATGGCTGACTGAGACGTGTATCAAGTGTACGGTGGGGGCTTTTACAGCCTTCAAACATACACAGTAGAACCATCTCAACAAGTACAGACGGCTACTTTGCGGATTTCACTCATTTTGGGAACCTATCCCACGACAAACGAGGGAACACTGGATATGTTTTAAGGCTGTGAAGGACACAACTGTGGCGCTATACTTTTCCCTCGTTTTTGGTGAGTCGACAGACGTGAAGCAAGCAGCACCAGAAGCCACACTGATGGTGAGAAACATTTCATTTATCGATTAGCTTCAGTACAACGACATTATTAAAAAGAATACATGCAGAGACTTAGCATAGTCTAAAATCTTAGCATATTCTACAATCTTACCATGTTGTAAAATCTTAGCATATTCTAAAATCTTAGCATGTTCTAAAATCTTCGCATGTTCTAAAATCTTAGCATGTTCTAAAATCTTAGCATGTTGTAAAATCTTAGCATATTCTAAAATCTTAGCATGTTGTAAAATCTTAGCATATTCTAAAATCTTAGCATGTTCTAAAATCTTAGCATGTTGTAAAATCTTAGCATGTTCTAAAATCTTAGCATATTCTAAAATCTTAGCATGTTCTACAATCTTAGCATGTTCTAAAATCTTAGCATATTCTAAAATTTTTGCATGTTCTAAAATCTTAGCATATTCTACAATCTTACCATGTTCTAAAATCTTAGCATATTCTAAAATTTTAGCATATTCTAAAATCTTAGCGTGTTCTGAAATCTTAGCATGTTCTAAAATCTTAGCATATTCTAAAATCTTAGCATGTTGTAAAATCTTAGCATGTTGTAAAATCTTAGCATGTTCTAAAATCTTAGCATATTCTAAAATCTTAGCATGTTGTAAAATCTTAGTATGTTGTAAAATCTTACCATGTTCTAAAATCTAAGCATATTCTAAAATCTTAGCATGTTCTAAAATCTTAGCATGTTCTAAAATCTTAGCATATTCTAAAATCTTAGCATGTTCTACAATCTTAGCATGTTCTAAAATCTTAGCATATTCTAAAATTTTTGCATGTTCTAAAATCTTAGCATATTCTACAATCTTACCATGTTCTAAAATCTTAGCATATTCTAAAATTTTAGCATATTCTAAAATCTTAGCGTGTTCTGAAATCTTAGCATGTTCTAAAATCTTAGCATATTCTAAAATCTTAGCATGTTGTAAAATCTTAGCATGTTGTAAAATCTTAGCATGTTGTAAAATCTTAGCATATTCTAAAATCTTAGCATGTTGTAAAATCTTAGCATGTTCTAAAATCTTAGCATATTCTAAAATCTTAGCATGTTGTAAAATCTTAGTATGTTGTAAAATCTTACCATGTTCTAAAATCTAAGCATATTCTAAAATCTTAGCATGTTCTAAAATCTTAGCATATTCTAAAATCTTAGCGTGTTCTAAAATCTTAGCATGTTCTAAAATCTTAGCATATTCTAAAATCTTAGCATGTTCTAAAATCTTAGCATATTCTAAAATCTTAGCGTGTTCTAAAATCTTAGCATATTCTACATCTTACCATGTTCTAAAATCGCTGGTCATGCCTAAAAATGCATGCATTTCCGCTGTCATTTTGAAAAATGTGTCTTTCATGGCTCTCCTAGCCAAAAAGGTTCCCGACCCCTGCTTTAGATCCTTGCAAGCACTTCTTCCTTTTCCACCTGACCAACGTGAAGATGCTGGAGGCTTGGCTTGACCACCTGATAACAGACTTTAGCTAACGCCTCGCAATCTGCCCCAGCCCGCTCTTTTTCTGACACGCCTGGGGAGCTTCTTCTTTTTGTTTTTTAATGAGAGTAGGCGAGCACAAAGACGTGCGTCCACTGTGGCATAACGGGAGGATTTAGCTTTGAAGGGGTCAGCGCCCGTGATGGATGACGATGAGGATGAAGCACCGCCGCTATCTACATGTATGCTTTGTTTCTTATCCGCGGAGAAGGCCGACTGGCGACGTATTGACTGCTCGCCTGCAGCCCAGCTGGCTTTTACACATTCCAGGCAGCAGGTGTTGGGAGGAGCGGAAACAGCAATATAGAAGACAGCGGGCCAATTAAAATGTGTTGGCTGGTTCACACGGTGGCCCTGGTGCTCCGAGCCACGCTCCCGCCTCTCCACTGGAGGCTTCTTCATCCAGCTTGCTGTTCTTCAAACTGCCGGACCCAGAAGTGGGTTACGGATACATTGCGGGGGGGTCGCAGAGAGCAAGACAAAAATGACATTCAAATCTGTAATATACGTACAACTGATGCTGAAGTGAAATTGAGCAGTATTTTCCTAGTCTTCCTCCTTGGTATCGGTGCGTTGTACAGTTACAAGTGAAATATCTGATTTTGATATTTTCATTTCACTTTGTGCATTATTTGCATGCATGCAAATAATTAATTTAGCTATCTAGCTAAAAGTGAACCGCTTAGACTAATCTCACATGCTGCCATACTAAAGCAGAGGACTGGCCAGCTAAATGTGTCCGTTTTAATCAAATGAGTTCTAGGGTAAGCTAGCTAGCACCAGCTTCACTTTCACATTCACACTTTTTAACCCTGCATGAGCAGCCAAGCTAAGTTTAGCCTAGCATCCTAAAAGAAACAACAGCTGCTACTAACTGAGACGAGATTGATATTGTTTGTTACGTCGTTTGACAAACACTTGCCGGCCCCAACTAGTTGGTTGAATTTGCAGTGAGGAAGTCACGTGACTTCCCTCCAAGTGGGTTCAGACTCAAACAATCCTTAACAGATGAGCGGATGGGGACTCGCGCAACTTGGCAGTATTACAAAAAATGTAAAACATTGTAAAACTGCAACTAAATGTAATATTGTTCTTATTATATAGTATTAAATCACTTGCAGTAATAATAATACACATTTTTAATATTAAAATACAAATATTCTATATGTTTTTATTTGTTTGTTAATAGTACAAATTAAATTGCAATTTTACTCCTTAATTAAACTCTTAACTTAACAGTCCGACAGCTCCATTTAAATCAACCCCCCACCCAAAGTAGTAGTGCAATTTCAGACATTTCACGCTGGGAAACCAATGAGTGTAAAGCTGTGATGCTTCAAGCTGGAAAAAACACAGGACTTGGCTTCGCAGAGCGATTGCTTCTGCCTTACTGTCCTTTCTCCAGCCTCACTTGGCGGCAGGTTCTTTGTTCGGCGTGCTTACACTGGCGTCAAAAGAACCTTTCATGTTCAGATAAGCAATTTCGGTTTATTTTCCCGGTAGGAAAGTATTATGGAGAGTAAGCCATGATTAAGCTTTAATAACTCTACGGACGATGTTTTAACAAGCAGCGTCTACAATGAATACTCACACACCAGCCTTACGCAGAATGGCTCAAGACAGAAGACGTGACTTAGCGCTCTTTTCTGTCATAAAAGTGTAAAAAGAAGTTAATGGTTGACAAGAGCGCATTTAAAATCAATACAAAAACACGAGCCTTAAGCGGAATGACAAAAGACGAAGGTGCGACCTCACACGTCTCGCTTTTTAGCGCTTTTGTTTGTCATAAAAGGGTAAAAAGGAGTTCACTGTTGATTGCGGCGTGAAAAATCAATAACACGCACGAGCCTTATGAGCGGGATGACAAAAGACGAAGGTGCGGGCTCACACGTCTCTTATTTGTCATAAAAGTGTAAAAAGAAATGAACAATCAATTTAAAAAAAAAACAAGCTTTAAGCGGAATGACAAAGCCCAAAGGTTTTGATTCCGTTTTGACGACAACAAACAAAAACTGCAGGAATCAGCGTCCGTTGTGCAACCTTTACAGCTACGTGCTAACACGCTAATATTATATATAGATGACCACGTTGTGTGGACGGACAAAACATTTCAATCCACAAAAGTCCCAATCATCACGCCCAGGTAACATTTATGGCGAAATTGGCTCTTTAACGCTACAAATGGCCTCCCACAAATGAAAGCTTCGGGTTTCATTTGAGCCAAATTGAAAGCGGGGGCGCCGTGACGCTTCTTCCACATGGGTTCCAAACAAGGTGTCGGTGGCGAGCGTCCGCTTGCATCTCATCCTCCACTTCAAACCGCATTAAGGGGGGGGGGGGTTGGACTGGATGATGGAATGCCGCCTTTGCATCTGAAGCGAACCCAAACGAGCAGCAGGACTCTACTGTGCGCTTCGTCTCCTTCGCACGCCTCTCCTTGGCTGTGAAGGTGGTGAATATTTCCCAAACATGCAATTTAGTCTCTTTTATGCTTCAGGTGTGGCGTTGGAGTGTTAAAAATAACAAGAAAAGGGCATGAACATGCCACAGAAATAGCAGAAAAAAGGAAACGCTCCAGCATTGAGTTTGGAGTCCATCCCAGGGTGACACTGTGGCCGTCAGCCAGTCAAGGTAAATCACTCTTACATTCATAACAACGTACAATGTTTGAATATTGAGTATACAGAATGATTCAGTATTCATAATACTTGATGCTGTCCTCATTTACCACCTTCCAAATACGATTGTTAACATTAGGGCCCCCTAGACATGAAATAACACAACCCTGTAGTCACCTTTACACTTGCATCGCCTCACATACGTAGTGGACATGGTAAGTCATAAGTCATAGCAAGTCACAGATTAGCATTGGGAAAGTTCCTTGTTGTAGTATCTGAAACATAATGTGCGTCAATCACATGACATTAAAAAAAATTCAGGTCAGTCCGTCATGCATCCTCACTGCTGTTTGTCACCTGGCTGATACACAGGACAGTTCGTCTGTCACATAAAAAGGCCCTGCTGCAAGCTAACGAGCTAACCGGTTATTATTTGTTCTCTTTGTTGGAAGAAGGACAACGTAAAACAAAAAACAAGTACCACTTCCACACAGAACCCGAGAACTTTTTCCCACTTTTGCGAGATGTTCCTTGTTTTCTTCTTCTATGCTAGGTGGTATGGCAGGTGATGTCTTACAAGTGTAGAAATAAGTTACTACCGTCCTTATTTTCTGAATCCTCCTTGTTGAGGCTGCTGATAAAAGCCAAAGAAAAAGCATTGCATCTTTGACGCTGACTGGCAGAAATGAGGTGTTTTGTGTCCTGTTCCTTTTGCTGCCTTCTTTTCTCTGTGATTTCACGTGACGTCTTCAACAGGCTGCACTGTCATTAATTACAAGTTTCTCAGCAGCCTAATGATACGTTCCGCAAATAAAACACAATTTCGTTTGTCAGGCTGCCTTCTTATTTGTGTTCTCAGCAGAGCACTCCTGTCATTTAATGGATCTTTGGCTAAAAAACAGCAGCTCTTTTCCACGTAAAAGATGGTCTCAACGTGGCGTCCTCCATACAGCTCCAGCTCGCCCTCTGGTGGCGGCAACAGGTTGCTGCTCTGGCACACATTTTGGCATGAATTCCCTCCTTTCATTCAGTAAGTCGCTGTTCATTGGCTAACTGGGTGTAATGTTTGTGATTGTGCAGCTCGAATGAGTTTTGTCTCCACTGGAATGAATGAGCCTCTTTTTACTTGTGCCTGAGGTGGAATTGATAGATTGGATTGGAAATGGACCTTCGAGGAGGTATTCTGCGAAGCGAGTTTGGTGGGTTAGTGAGCTGTGTTGGAAAGCCAAGGTAGCTCTCTTTAAAGTGATAATTGGGATATTTTTTTACATGAAGTTGTGTGACATCCCCATCAGCGTAGCAGTTCATTAACAGAAACTTATACCCCCACTTGGTCTCCTAGTTCTGGTCAGATTTCTGTGATGAAGAATGTAGCTCCGCATCGTTGCTGGTGACGAAGACGCTCGCATGTACTTCCGCGAAGGAGAGCCGCGGCCATCTTGTTTACATATGTGTTCCACAGCGGAACACCACCGCCATCTAGTGGTCGTAACGTGATACAACAGATTGAAATATTAAATGAATGTGTAACATCAAAAATGAACGTTGTTTGCGCCACTTTTTTATTGGATAAGTGTTAATACGTCAAAGTTGTGCAATATTGAGCGCTGATAAATGAAAAGACTAGTAGGGTATAGTTGGTATAATAATCAGCGTTAACTCGCGCATTCACTCGCTGCATGCTGGCGTGCCAGCGGTCCTCCCTCGCTGTATTGGCGGAGACAGTGTTGCTTTTAGCAGTCATAATCTTACGGGGACTCCTCATAACGCTCCATAATAATTACGAAGTCATTTTTTTTCCTAAAATACACTGGCTGGGATCGCGTCACTTGTCAACGGAAGTAGAATAATATGACTTCAAACGCCCACGAAAACCGGACTTGACAAAGTAAGTTGATAACCACCGTCTCGGGACTAATTAAGTCTGATTGCGGATGTTAGGTGTTGTCGAGTTTCATCTTGAGCTCAAAGCCTGGGTTTGTGGAGCCACTTTATACCCCCCGTATGCCTTTTTGCCTTTTTCCTCTCGTTTGCTACTTTGTCTTTTGTTTATTCTTTCTCATCCACGAGCAGCCTTTTTGTTACCATGAAATCCCTCTTTTGATACCAGGCTTCTTTGTCCAAAACTCCTGCATGGCGCCCATAACAAACATATTCCATTGCCAGTCTAGATATGCCAAACTGGGTCAAGATAAATTATGGAATCTAAATAAATTGAATAATGTCCAATGGAAAATAATACATACATAAAACAATTATATATTTATTATATTAAATAAATAAGTAATGAAAGTATGTTTCAAGTGGCTAGCATGTTGGCCACACAGGCAGGAGATGTGGAAGATCTAAGTACGAATCTCCGTTGGACGTCTCTGTGTGGATTTTGCATGTTCCCCCCTTGCGTGCGTGGGTTTTCCTCCGACATTCCAAAAACATGCATTTTAGGTTAATTGGCGACTCTAGATTGTCCATATGCATGAACGTGAGTGTGATTGGTTGTTTGTCTATGCATGTGCGTGCCCTGCCATTGGCTGGCACCCAGTCCAGTACCCCGCCTCTTGCCCAAAGTCACCCTCATGAGGATTAAAGCGGCATACAAAATGAATGAATGAATAAAACAATTATAAAAAATCATAAACAGTATATTTTTAAACGTGAGACACTTCGAGCTTTGGCCCCTCTCATCTGTAATGGCAAAGAATGAACACTAGAGGAGGCTAGACTCTAATTCATCATGAAGTGCTCGCCTGCGCTGTGCGCGGTCAGTTGGGGGTTTTGAACGTGAACGATATCTTTTTTTTTTGTATTATGTGTGCAAAAGACAAAAGGGAATAATTAACTATTTTTATTGATTTGTGTGAGTTCTGAAACAAAAATGGTGAAAATCTTAGCAGATCCAACAAACAGTGCACAAATATTCCCCCGAACAGTCGAAAAGTATAAATAATAAATACCAATAAATCAATCAAATTACCTCATAATTTGTCATTAACAGCGCATGCCATGGCTGTTTTATTCCCTGATGAGAAAAAATGTAACCTTGACGGTCCAGATGGCTTCAAACGTTACTGGCATAACAAGGAGATCCCACCTGAGATGTTTTCTACCCGGCACAGTGGAGGGGGGGTCCATCATAATCTGCTTTTTCATTCAGTGGAACACCGGAGCTTCAGGTGGTGCGGGGTCGTCAAACGGCGGTTGCTTACATGCAGATGTTGCAGCGGGCATCCCTCATGACTGAGGGCCCTCGTCTGTGTGGTACCAGCTGGGTTCTTCAACAGGACAACGCTGCAGTTCACAATGCTGGCTTGACCAAGGACTTCTTCAGGGAGAATAACATCACTCTTTTGGACCATCCTGCATGTTCCCCTCATTTAAATCCCATAGAGAACATTTGGGGATGCATAGCAAGGGAAGTTTCTAAAAATGGCCATCAGTTCCAGACAGTTGATGCCCTTGGTGAAGCATTCTTGGCTCCACTTGGAGCAATGTTCCCACTAGCCTCCTGGAAACACTCGCATCAAGCATGCCCAAAGCCATTTTGGAAGTGATGAACAAGAACGGTGGAGCTGCTCATTACTGAGTCCTACTGAGAACATGTTTTGTTCTGGTTTGGAGAGTTTTTTGTTCTTTTTTGAGCAATGGTCTTAAACTTTTGACCAGCTGATAAACAGCCTATTTCAGTTGAATTGTTTTCAATAAGTTACTTTTTCAAAATGCTTTTTGTCTCACTCCCCCTTCTTGTTTTTGCATATCGTAGCTCTACTTAAAACCTCATTAAGATCCAAATGTGCAAAATGCTAATTCTAGCAATTTTTCAACTGGTTTTAAGATTTTGATCAGGAGTGAACTGTTCTTAAAAAGCAAATCAAATCTAAATCAAATAATGTACAATTTACACGCGGAATAAAGCAGCAGAAGCACACATCTGTTTAATAATTTTTTATTTTTCAATATACATTTCATTTGAAAAATATAATTTCTAAAGTTTTGCTTACACTAAAAAGTCACCAAAAAAAGTTAATGAAAAAAAATACATCAGTAAAATGTACTGTATGTTTTTAGCCTCATGTTGTGTGTTGTTGACATGCACCTTCAACTTTCTAATTGTATTATTATCAATATTATGTCTTTTGGCTACAATAAAGATGAAAATAAACACACATGTGGACTATAAACATGATCAGATTGTTACTTTGGCTGATGAACAGACCAAACCAAACACAAAAGAAAGTTGTGGTTTGGTTTGAGCTAACATGCTGTTAGAAGGCGACTCTTCGACTTTTTATTTATTCATCTGTGACCCTCTCTGACTCTGACTCTTGCCAAAAACTCCCACAATGCAACAGTCTTTCAATTCCATAGCCCAAACACTGCATTGGTAGTGACCAGTCATAAACACACGGGAGAAACTTCACCTAAATTAGGGACACAGGACACTTTTCTTTACAGGGACCGGTGTTTAAGTCGTCTTAAACATCTGATATTTGTAACTTGAGACTAAAAAACAGGCATCAAATAGTTTAGTGTCACTCTGGAGATGTCAAATTTATGACATTTGGTAGAGTGTCGCCTAAATTAGGGACACAGGACACTTTTCTTTACAAGGACTAGCGTTTAAGTCGTCTTAAACATCTGATATTTGTAACTTGGGACAAAAAAACAGGCATCAAATAGTTTAATGTCACTCTGGAGATGTCAAATTTATGACATTTGGTAGAGTGTCGCCTAAATTAGGGACACAGGACACTTTTCTTTACACTTTTCTGATATTTGTAACTTGGGATGAAAAAACAGGCATCAAATAGTTTAGTGTCACTCTGGAGATGTCAAATTTATGACATTTGGTAGAGTGTCGCCTAAATTAGGGACACAGGACACTTTTCTTTGCAGCGACCAGAGTTTAAGTCATCTTAATATTTGTAACATGAGACTAAAAGATAGCCTTCAAATAGTTTAGTGCCACGCTGGAGATGTTAAATTTATGACGTTTGGCAGCGTGTTGCCTAAATTAGGGACACAGGCCAGTTTGCATTTCAGGAGACCAAAGTGACAGAGTTAGAGTTTTATTATTCTGAAACATCTGATATGTTTGGGAATTTATGACTAAAAGATTCAAACAGTTTCATGTCGCTCTGGAGATGTCAAAAGTATGCCACCGAAATGACAGACACGGGCCACTTGTCTTTATGGGAACCTAATAGTGTTTAAAAGAGGAATTTTGATATTTGAGAGTTTTATGACTAAAAGAGAGCCTTAAAATTGTTTCTCATCACTCTGGACATGTAACATCTTGGACATTTGGAGGAGTGTCACCTAAACTAGACACACAGGACACTTATCTTTATGGGAAGCAAAGCTAGAGTTTTTAATAGAGTGTTCTTTTTAGACTTTTGACCTTTGGAGAGTAATATGACTAAAAACATACCCTATGAATCATTTTGTATTATCATGGAGAGTGATTAGAGCGTTGCCTAAATTAGAGACACAGGACACTTTTCTTTAAAGTGAACAAAACTACTTAAAATATTTTTACGTGTTCAAAAGACTTATTCTTTTATATTTGGAGAGTTTAATGCCTAAAATAATTGTTTACGGTCGGTCCCGATATCAAATCCTTGACATTTGGTAGAGTGTTGCCCAAATTAGTGACACAGGATGCGTTTCTTCACAGGCACCAAAACTACTGTGTTTTAAGATGTGATATTTTGGGAGTTTTATCACTTAAAATTAGCCTTGGAGTTGTTTAGCATCACCCTGGAGATGTCAAATCAGTGAAATCTGGTAGAGTCTTGCCTAAATTGCGACACAGGGCACCTTGCTTTCCGAGGACCAAGTAAGAGATTGTTATTCTTCTTAGATGTGATATTTGGAGTTCAAGGTCGCCGTAAAATCATCTTGTGAAATTCCGGAGATGTCATAACGGCAAAATTTTGTAGCGCGTCGCCAAAATTAGAGATACGGGACACCTATCTCCCAGGTACAAAATGTACTTCAAAGAAACTTAAGTTTAACAGATTTTTTTGTTGGGGTTCGTGCAGGCGAAGAGGTGTCAGTACCCGTTGTATCAACAGTGAGGCCGTTATGAGGTTAGCCGCATGTTTGCTTAGCGTGTGGATGAGAAACGGGGCAACAGGGAGGAAAGCTACCTCTGCTGGCAGCGTTTTAAAAGTACAGCAAGTTTTACTGACACAACTGGCAACACTTCAGGTCTTTCTTTACGCTGTTAAGCTCACGAGCTGAAATTCTTTCATCTCATAAGTCTGACTTTCTTGTCTCATAAGTTTGACTTATTTCATAATCAGGACTTTTTTATCTCATAATTTCGATTTTTTTAATGTCATAATTTAGACTTTTTATCATATAATTCTGACGTTTTATCTCATAATTCTGACTTAGCATTGTTTTTTTTTTCTTTCAGCGGCAGGAACGGGCTTCCATATATAAGCCACTTAGGTAACGTCCTGTTTCATCTAATAGGTGAGGAAAATCAGACGTACTGAGGAAAAAAAATCATAGAAAGCATGAAAAACGTACACACACGCACACGCACACACACACAAACCAAAACCGAATAATTTTTTTCCTTCAAAACGAAAAATAAACGTCTGATTGAATTTTGGCGAGTAACAAAACCCGCGGAGATCAGAAAATTAGAAGCAAATCAAAGCTGAAAAAATTTCCCTGTGAATGCGTTTATTACCCCATGAGCGCGCTCTGCCTTCGCTATCAACAACACGGCGAGTGGATGAAACACGTCGCACTCGGTCACGGTGAGCTAAAGAGGTAGCGCGTTTTCCTGCTACAGGAAGAACCTTGTGAGGATTTGAGCGTACAAAAGCGTAGATGGATGATTACTGTGTGTGGATATAAAAAGACTCCATGCGTGGTAAGACAGTGCTGGAAGGTGAGTTGCATAGAAGAAGAAAGAAAAAGAGCTCATCGGTGATGCTTGCTTGATTTTCTTTTGACAAAAAAACAAAAAAAAATAGTGGTCTCCCGCTGGATTAGCCTGGGGGGGGGGGGGGGGGGGGCCGCCGTCGGCGGACCTACAGAGACGTTTCGGATCCTCGGCTCCTCCAGTAGAAGGGATGAGCGTCGTCTGGGTCCATGTCGATTCTAATCTGAGGCACGGGCTTCAGAGGACTCATCTCAGGGCTGAAACACAAGCGGAACACACGAGCCGTAAGATCACGCCGGTATTGGCTTTTGCTGGAATTGCATGTTGCGCAACATCAGGAGGGTTCTTGCTGGAATGCAGCGGAAAATCCCCCCAAAATCTTGCAAAAAGCAATGAGGTCGTGCAAAAGGACGTGCTGTTATTGCTTGAAGTACAGCTTCGTGAGTACGGGGCCAAAACTGGACAAATGCTCTTATTTCCTAAATGTGGAAACACAACCTCATTATTTTAAGAACAGTCGAGTTCTCCTCTCGTATAGAGGACCTTTGACGAGCGCTTTTGCAGTCGATTGATAAAAACAGCACAGTGCTCCTCTCATTTAGAAGATCTTTGACGAGTGTTTTTGCAGTAGAGCCATAAAAACAGCATAGGCCTCCGGTCACATAGAGGATCTTTGACTAGTGTTTTAGCAGTGGATCCTGAAAAACAGCCGAGTGCTCCTGTTACAGAGGATCTTTGACTAATGTTTTTGCAGTATATCCTTAAAAATAGCAAAGTGCTCCTCTCATATAGAAGTTCTTTGACTAGCGTTGTTGCAGTTGATACATAAAAACAACACAGTGCTCTTCTCATATAGAAGATCTTTGACAAGTGTTTTTTCAGTAGATCATTAAAAACAGCACAGTGCTCCTCTCATATAGATCTTTTACGAGCGTTTTTGCAGTAGATCCATAAAAATAGCACAGGGCTCTTGCCATATAGAGGATCTTTGACTAGCACTTTTGCAGTATATCATTAAAAACAGCACAGTGCTCCTCTCACATACTGTAGAAGAGCTTTGATGGCCGTTTTTGCAGTAGATCATTAAAAACAGCAGTGCTCCTCTCATATAGAAGATCTTTGACGAGCGTAGATAGATAAAAACAACACAGTGCTCCTCTCATATAGAAGATCTTTGATGAAAATTTTTGCCATAGATCCATAAAAACAGCACAGTGCTCCTGTCACATAGAGGATCTTTGACTAGTGTTTTTGCAGTAGATCCATAAACACAGCAAAGCGCTCCTCTCTTATAGAAGATCTTTGACAAGCGTTTTTGCAGTACATCATTAAAAACAGCAGAGCGCTCCTGTCACATAGAGAATCTTTGACTAGTGTTTTTGCAGTACTTCCATTAAAAAAAACACAGTGCTCTTCCCATACAGAAGATCTGTGACTATTGTCTTTGCAGGAGGTCCTTAAAAACAACACAGCGCTCCTGTCACATAGGGGATCTTTGAGTCGTGTTTTGGCAGCAGATTTGTAAAAACAGCACAGCATCTTTGACAAGCATTTTTGTAGTGCATGAAAAAGTGGAAAGGAAGATGTAGCTCTCTTTGATCACGTGGTCATTTATGAACAAGTATATTGCACAACACAGCAGCAACAGAACCAATGTCGTAATAGCGATTTGGAGCAGAAACTGCTGAGCCAGCATTAGTAGCGCTGATGAGTTGGAACACACATGAGTTTCACACCAACAGCTGGGTAGGAACGTTTTAAAGCGCATGCAGAGGTAGATAAAGCTGCTGGATACATCAAATACAGTTACTGCAATCTTGTGGAGTAAATAATAAAAACTACATCAGAAGGTTGGCTACAGCCAGCAATGCTATTGTTTCTTGCCTTGGCGCTATTCGGAGACCCCTGCGGTTATTTGCTTTTGTACACCAGGCACCGCACTCCCCAAGTATTTTCTTGAATTGTTGTGCTGTTGTTAGGAGGCAAGGATGTGTGTGCGATGGTGTGTGAGGTCATCTGAGCACAAAGCAATTTGGCTGGTGTGTCTTAGCGGGACAGGATTAGTTGTGTCATGTCACCGTGACGTCACATCATCACGCTCTGTCCAGCATCACGGACGGAAGTGGACTCTAGCGAGCGGGCGAAATAAGCGCTGCGTGATGAAGAAGAAGACGTTTTGGCAGGTGTCTGTAAAAAAAAAAAAACACGACATGCAAAGACGTGTTTGTTGACATCACAGATGTCTCGTGACCCGCAGCTGCCGTCCTTTCACACGTTTCACCGGCACAAGCTTTAATCCTCTCTCTAGGACCGAGCAGATGGAGGAGGGACGAGAAGGAGCCGTGACCCCGCGCACAAATCTGCTGTGGTCATCGTGAGCTGGTTGGGGTCGACATTTTTATGTTGTTGTGTTTTTTAACACATTAGCCACCCCTCTTTGTAATCCTTGGAAATTCTAAATGCTAACACAAGAAAATTGGACTTTTTTTGTCAAAGATTTTCTATATGACAGGAGTGCTGCAAAAACAAAGATCTACGTATGCATGTACTGTATTGTATGTGCAGTGGTGTGAAAAAGTGCTTGCCCCCTTCACGATTTCTTATTTTTTCAAGTGTAAAAGGTTATAAAGCCATTTCTAAAGCTTTGGGACTCCAGCGAACCACAGTGAGAGCCATTATCCACAAATGGCGAAAACATGGAACAGTGGTGAACCTTCCCAGGAGTGGTCGGCCAACCAAAATGACCACAAGAGCGCAGCGCCGACTCACCTAAGAGGTCACAAAAGACCCCACAACAACATCCAAAGAACTGCAGGCCTCACTTGCCTCAGTTAAGGTCAGTGTTCATGACTCCACCATAAGAAAGACACTGGGCAAAAACGGCCTGCATGGCAGAGTTTCAAGACCAAAACCACTGCTGAACAAAAACAACATTAAGGCTCGTTTCAATTTTGCCAAAAAACATCTTGATGATCCCCAAGACCTTTCGGAAAAAAAGCGGAACTTTTTGGAAGGTGTGTGTCTCATTACATCTGGCATAAAAGTAACGCTGCATTTCAGGAAAAGAACATCATAGCAACAGTAAAATATGGTGGTGGTAGTGTGATGGTCTGGGGCTGTTTTGCTGCTTCAGGACCTGGAAGACTTGCTGTGATAAATGGAAGCATGAACTCTGCTGAAGGAGAATGTCCGGCCATCTGTTGGTGACCTCAAGCTGAAAGCAACTTGGGTTCTGCAGCAGGACAATGATCCAAAACACACCAGCAAGTCCACCTCTGAATGGCTGAAGACTTTGGAGTGGTCTAGTCCAAGTCCTGACCTGAATCCTATTGAGATGCTGTAAAATGACCTTAAAAAGTAAACCCTCCAATGTGGCTGAATGACAACAATTCTGCTAAATTCCTCCCCAGCGCTGGAAGAGACTCATTGCAAGTTATGGCAAACGCTTGATTGCAGTTGTTGCTGCTAAGGGGGCCCAACCACTTAATTAGCTTTAGGGGGCAATCACTTTTTCACACAGGGACATGTGGGTTTGGATTTTGTGTTCAGTTGTGTTGTCATTGGCTAATATTTACATTTGTTTCATGATCTTAAACATTTAAGTGTGACAAACATGCAAAACCAATAAGAAATCAGAAAGGGGGCAAACACTTGTCTCTATAGAATAGATGATAGAGTGTGTCCAGCGTCTCCTACCTGGACAAGCAGTTGGCCTGGTAGTAGCGAAGCTGCTCAGCACGAGGTGTGTCGCTCAAGGAATGAAGTGGACTTCTCCGCTGCGGAGGGAACGTCAAACTCTAAATTATAACATTTATTATTTGACTGACAAACACCTTCTAGCCATATTATTAGGTACACATGCACAATCTCAACCAGGGGTGTCCAAACTTCTTTTCAGCGAGGGCCACGTAGTGAAAAATGAAAGGATGCCACTTTGATATTTTGTAAAGCAACACATGTAGTTGTATACTGTATAGTTCAAGAAAAAACTGCATCTCAGCTTTGTCATATAGGTGAAAAACCCTATCATTAGTTTCAACTTCACCCTTTGCTCTTTTTTTCCCCGTTTTTGCTTAATTTTCCAAATATTTCATCTTCTTAAATAATTTTTGGAAATTTTCTTAACGTAATATTATGACTTCTCATAATATTTTCACTTTATTCCCAAAACATTGCGACTTTTTCCCCAAACTACACTCAACTGTCCACAAAAGTCAACAATTTCTTGTGGGCAGTCTAAGGCACACCTGTGCACTAATCATGGTGTCTAATCAGCATGTTGATACGGCACACCTGTGCACTAATCATGGTGTCTAATCAGCATGTTGATACGGCACACCTGTGCACTAATCATGGTGTCTAATCAGCATGTTGATACGGCACACCTGTGAGGTGGGATGGATTATCTCAGCAAAGGAGAAGTGCTCACTATCACAGATTTAGACTAGATTTTATTTGTGAACAATATTTGAGAGAAATGGTGATATTGTGTATGTGGAAAAAGTTTTAGATGTTTGAGTTCATCACATAAAAAAACAAAAGTGTTGTGTTGATATTTTTGTTGAGTGTAGTTTTTCAACAATTACTACCTGAAAAAAACCTCGTAAATTTACGACCTTTATTGTCATGAATGTATGACTTTTATTCTCGTAGATTTAAGACTTTATCCTAGAAATTTCAGATTTATTTTTTTTGACGTGGCCCTAATACTCCGTCGTAGCTTTCTGCTTTTAATTATGATCATAATTATTCTTGTTATTATTGCAGCTAAAACTAAAGGCTTTCGTTGGGGTAAAATAAGTCAAATTGACCTTACTTACGCCAGTTGTTAGATAATACTGTACTACTAACAATTGAGGGAAATACTGCATGAACAAACACCACACTGTAAAAAATAAAAACAACAAATAGTGCTTAATTCAAGAAAATAGCAAAATGAAAGTAAGTATTAGTACAAGTTGAGGTGACATGAAGGAAACGTCAACTAAAGCAAAGAAGAAAAGAAATAGATGTTAAGAGTATCAAAATAAAGAAGGCCGACATCATGCGGCCTGACAAACAACAAAAAGGATGACGCCGCCGAGGAAGTGAGGTAATCAAAGGAAGAAGAAGGAGGAGGAGGAGGAGGAGGAGGAGGAAGAACAAGCAGTCGTTTGCATGCGTCGCTGCAGGTCTCGGAGGTCTACTCACTGTCTGAGGCCTTGTCACCTAAGAAGGGTTCTTGCTCCATCATGTCCATGGGGATTTTAATGCTGGGGACATTCTCATTGTAAGGATAGTCTGACTGTTGGAGAGACCAAACACACGTCCTCAGACCTCACACCCCGACCACATGCTCCATAGGGGAGCTGATATCACATGATCAAGCCCGCGAGCGTGTCCACCCAAGAAGGTCCACAAGGAAGATCCAAACCTGTTCCGCAAGACACGGGGGGACAAAAACAATGCTGTGAAACTCACGTCCTCGGCGTCGCTGTCGATGCTGCTGCGTTTCTTCTTCTCGTCCTCCTTCTTCTTCTTGTCCTTCTCGGGGATGACGTCATCCAGGAAGCTGAGGTCGTGCTGCGTGAACATGTAGTCCATGGCCTTCCTCACGGCCACCAGGGCCAGGATCTGCCCGGCGACAAAACATTTTTCTTACTTTATGACGTTCCGTCAGTTGACACACACTTAATGACGCGCTTTACCATGACGGGGAAGATGATGGCGGCCACAGTGGACTTGAGGATCCAAAGCAGGGCCAAGCAGAGCACCTGGATGAAGGTGAACAGGTGCACCTTCCTCAGGGGAACGTGTCGCAGGTAAATCAGGTCAGGTTGATGCTTGGCCGGCATCAACAGCAGCTTCAGACGGTCCATGAACTACAAACACGCACACAAACAATGAGGTGGTTTTATCGAGCTAGGAGGCTATTTGCCCGTTAAAGAAGCATCTACCTGCACTCCATTGAGAGAGGCCACTCCCATGTACAGGAAGACTCCATACAGCACCGGCATGGGGATGAACTAAAAGAAATAATAACAATTTCACAGACGTCACACATTTACTGTATGCACGGCAATTTTTATTATTCTTCTTATTATTTTGTTATTGTTATTATTAAGTTGTGTTATTATTAATACCTTTAAAGAATTTTAAACTGTATTTTATTATAACATTTGTATCTTTTACTCAAACATGACTGTTGTATACTGTATGTATATTACTTATAAAACCCATTGTTATTATTGTAATTATTATTTTTCTGTTATTTATAATTATTTGTAATGATTTTTACATATTTTCCATGTATATTTTAATTATGTTTTATATAACTAAAGTTGTATTTGTTATTCAAACATGACAGCTATATTACTAATGCACATGTACAGGAAGACTCCATCCAGTGCCGGCAAAGGGATGAACTAAAATATGATAACAACAATTGCACATAAATCTGACATTTACTATGTGTACAACAGTTATTGTTATTATTGTTATTAAAATTGTATAAGCATTTAAAAAATATTTTTATATTATTTATTTCAGATTTTTGATTCCGGCATAACAGCTATATTACTATCACCCTGATCTGTTTGGTCAGAAACATTCACACCAGTGGCGTGCTGGAGGTCATTTTGTAGGGCTCTGGCAGTGCTCATCCTGTTCCTCCTTGCACAAAGGAGCAGATACCGATCCTGCTGAGGGTTGAAGGACCTTCTACGGCCCTGTCCAGCTCTCCTGGAGTAACTACCTGTCTCCTGGAATCTCCTCCATGCGTCCAGGAGCTCATTGATGCCCTGGTCCAGATCTGGGAGGAGATCCCCCAGGACACCATCCGTAGTGTCATTAGGAGCATGCCCCCACGTTGTTAGGCATGCGTACAAGCACGTGGGGGCCACACAAACTACTGAGAATCATTTTGAGTTGCTACAATGACATTTTGGCAAAATGGACCAGTGTGCTGCATCATTTTTTCACTTTCATTTTTGGGGTGTCTTTGATTTCCCCCCTCTATAGGGTGATCATTTTCATTTCTATGAAATGATGTGGCATCATTTTGTTATTAATACATCACCCACTTATTATCAGGAAACATATTCAACATCATTTTTCTCCAGTTTAGATCTGATGTGTTTTCCAAGTGTTCCTTTAATTCTTTTGAGCAGTATATATTACAATGCCCAAAGTACTTTGCACATGAAGTGTACAAAATTGTTGAACAAAAATAATAATAATGTAATAATGTGCATTTTTACCTTTAAAATGGGAGCCATGAAGACAGACAGACCAGTGAGCATGAACACACACACACCGGTGACCCTCTGCTCCCTGCAAGAACACACACACTACATACATAAATCATCATACAAACTCATAAAGAGTCAATAATGCGTATACTGCATATATACTGTAAATGATCATATGCTGTCCACAATAACAAAGAGTCATCGTCTACAACCGTTTCACACGCTCTAATTGTTTGGTTGGTGCAGCATTTTGTACTCTGCAGGACGTTCCGAGTGGATGTTTATGTTAGTTCAGCTTGCAGCTGTCGCAACGACGGCAATGCTGGCAAACATGCATGACACTGGAGAGGAGGGGCACCCCCAATGGGGGGAAAACACTCCGATGCCGTCGTTTTTAATGACGACGCATATTTGTCACATATTATTGCTGTAATGAAGTCGTAAGGCGTACTGTACGTAAGGTTAACGGACGTCTCCTCACCTGACTCCCAAGAACTTGGGCTGCTCCCCGGGAGCCGACGTCTCCGTCTCCATCTTCAAACTGTCGATGTGAGCGATGGAGATGACGGTGGCCGCCACGTACCACGGCAGACCCATGAAGGAGCACACCACCATGAGGACCGCCACCCAGAACAGGTCCAGGTGGTAGCCCGCCCCTTTCTGGTACACGCACAAGGTCGTCATAGGTCATTAAGACAGGGACGAGAGCAGAGCCAAAATCAATAACGTTGACTAATTGATGGCTGATTAGTATTTACACCAATATACAGTATAACATCAGAGCCTGTACTATGCATACGGTCAAGGTGAAGGTCAATTAATTTCTATTGTTATGCTGTCATCACATGTCAAGTAAAGTATCCGGTGTATGTCTGAATTTTTCAAAAAGCATTACTTTCAAACACTGCTGATATACTCGGCAATTCCAACTGACATAAAAGGACTGATGTTTTTTGTATATTCTATATTCTATTTCATTATTTGGTTCATTATTAGTACAGTAGTAGTAGTAGTAGTAGTAGTACCAGTAGTAGTAGTAGTAGCAGCAGGTAATAGTAGGTCGGAGTAGCATTTTCAATATTCCATTGGTCATTTTTAATATATGATTTAGAATATAGTTTGTATTATTTATTATGCTGCCATACAGTATATTGCACATTTTCAAATATATGTGCCTATTTATAACACAAATAAAATATATAAAAACAAATGACTTGGACATTCTGAATAACTATAGATTTCTGTATATTTTGTAATACTTGAAGATCTTTTATGTAATTAATATTGGTAGTAGCAGTAGTAGTAGTTGCTGTGATTGGATGAAAAAGACAGAGTAGCAGCGAACATTGTTGAAGTTCCCTCACGGGCGTGAAACATGTCTCACTGTCTTGAGAGGAATGAGGAACATATAGCATGTGGCTGCAGGGGGTGGGGGGCGTATTTATGTCCACCCTTCACTCGCCTTCAGCTTGTGCTCCTTCCTGTTGACAATGACCGCCGTGATCTGTTGGTCCATGAAGATCAGGATTGTGACCAGCAGGGCGGGCAGGCCCGAGGCCATGTACACCCACCAGGGGTTCCCACCAAACGGGGGCACGAACCAGCCTCGGAGGGGGCTCGTAGGCTAAGGAGGAATGAGCGGAATGTAAGAGACCGTTCATTTCCTTTGCGTGTTTTGTTACAGGAAATGCGGTTTTATCGCAATCACCTTGAATTCGGTTGGCACAATGAGTTTGGGCGTGTCCACGCCGACCAGCACGTCCACGCCGCAGAAGATAAGAATGGTCAGGATGATGGCGAAGTCGCTGATGAGTTTCCTGACCTGCGAGGCAGGAAGACACACATTGGTTGGTTTGTGTGAAGGTGAAATGGCGGCGGCGACGCCATGACGCCGAGGGTTCTCACGGTGGTGGGGAAGAAGGGGCTGAACTTGAACTTCTTCAGGGCCATGGAGCAGCTGTAGGTGCCGAAGAAGAGGATGAAGGACATGAGCGTGATGTCGGGGACGAAGTCGCACGCCTTGCCCACCAGCTCGCCCTTGTACTTCAAGCACTCGGACCTGGTGAGCGACGACCAGGTGGCGTTCATGGGCTGGACGGAGGAAACACAGGACAGATTTACGCTGTAGGTGTACGTAAGGGTGCACTGCCTCTGCGTGCGCTTTAAAATGTTGTCAGTCAGTGTGAAATTGTGGAGGTGGGTTTCTAGAAGGAGCTTATCCCAGTACGGAATGTTGACCAGCTGACTCACCAGATCCGTGTTGTTCCAGAACCAGATGGAGGTCCCTTCTAAGGGGTCGCCAGTGAAGTCCGAGTTGTTTTCTGCATGAAAATAAAAGCACTTTTACTTGCTGATGTCGCCCTCACCCATCAGTACAGAATAACAGTTAGGAAAAACCACGGATGCTCAAACTGTGGTGTGAGTACCACCGGTGGTACACAGGTGCCATCTAGTGGTACGCAGGAAATACATTTTTTTTTACACATTTCTTCTTGTAATATTTGAACCATCTTTCAAAATTCCAAGTAAATAAGTGACAGTGTCACGAGAACAGTCTGTTGTATATACTGTATATACGTACTGTACATACAGTACAGCATATACTGTACACACATACAAATACATATACTGTATACACACAACAGTCATAACACAGCTACACACTGGGCTCATAATTTTGCGACTTTTCACAAGTTTTTTGTAATGCAGCAGCAATCTTATTGTCATAATTTGAGCACTTTTTTCTCGTACAGCTTTTTCTTTAAAAAAAAAAATCACAAATTTATTCTCATATTTCAACATTTGACTTATAATTTGAAAGGTTCATAAATGTATCTCATTTGTATTATAAGTACAGCATGTATAATTTATTATAATATTTAATTATAGTATATGATATGCAATATATAATTATATACAGTATTTATAGTACATACAGTATATATGTTTAGATTATATATTTATAGTATTTAAATATATGATCATATTTTTCCTAATATAAATAAATAAATAAATACATTTGC